>NW_015549577.1:1227871-1228773 GCF_001515605.1 Sinocyclocheilus anshuiensis
CACACACACACACACACACACACACACACACACACACACACACACACACACACACACACGATCCGCAGATAAATAGCTTTCTACCTCTCTGAACACACATTCATTTGCAACATGCCAGGCTACAGGAAGAGTCCAAATGTTACTGGGGTGGGATAACAATAAAAAAGGCTTTAGAGGAAACCAGTCAGGGACAAGTCAAGAACTTGTTTGCTTCTTACAACAAGGAAGAAAGGACAAATGCAGTGATACCTCACAAAAAAGTACTGTGGCAGTATAATGATATTGTATATATCTGGTTCTGTGATACAGGCACGTGCAGAGGGGAGTGCTTTGGGGGCTCAAGCCCCTGCCCTTTTTGCCAAATTAACTAAAAGAGCCCCTCTCTTAACAGTTATCAACAATAATATTGTGGTCAATAAAACAAAATGCATTTGAATTATCATTATCATGACAATGTATACAAAACAGTAACAAACGGCTCAAACCTCAGAAAATACCTGTTTATTTTTACTTATATCTGTCAGTCTGAGATGTCATTGCCATTACGTTACTATAGATTGTATGCGTCTTAAACAAGCTCAAATTTCATTGGACAATGTGAAATGAGTATGGTATCTTCCTGGTCTTATTTGTAAATCAGTTGAAACCATGTAGCCACTGTCTGTTTTCAGTGGGGTTTTTTTTCTTTTTTTTTTAACAAATGTGAAATGGCTAAAATGGAAGATGTCGCATTAATTGTAAATAGTGTTGAATTTACTCTTATTTCATGTACTGCATATACCATTTAGCACTGAAAAATTATTGTTGGTTAAAAAACAGCTCAAGTGCCACCAATTAATTAGTTTATATTAATTAGTTAATATTTTATATTGATATTAGTTAATATCGATTGACATCATTAA
>NW_015549577.1:1229123-1233720 GCF_001515605.1 Sinocyclocheilus anshuiensis
TGTCAACTGTGCAGCGTGCAGCTCGCTTATAGACAGACGCGATGTGGTGATTTGAAGCCATTTGCGTATTTTGAGAGAGAAAGAGAGAGAGCGCGCGCGGTGATTCACTCACGCAGTTTGTGAAATTACATCTCACACAAGGTTTTCAAATTACTTTGTAAGTTATTCAATGAAGAAATATGAAGTGAGTACCTCACCTTTAGCATTATAATTATTTCACCCGAGCCGGACAGAGACTGAGGCGGTGATGCTGCATGTCGTGCCAAACCTTTCACGGCAGCGTCATCAGCTTGAGATGGTTTTTTTTAGATCTGCCTTTTAGAGACCGCCGATCAATCATCCCAACGTGATTATCGGCCGATAATGATCGGTAGTCGATCAATCGGAGCACCCCTAATTTTATTTGCTCCTTTTGTTGTGCTACTACTGACACAAGACAGCAAATAAAATTGGCAAATAAAATCAACAACTGTAAAACAAAGCAACTGCATAATTTATTCTGCTGCAATGCACTCTGGGAGTCCGTGAGTAGCTATACTAAGTCATGAGTAAACCTAAATGAAAGGATCAAGTACCCCCTACAGTTCTTTTTTAGTTACTAGAATTCTCGTGTAAGAATTACTAAGCATTTGTCAGTACAACATACTATTCCCATTTCACTTTACTTCGTTTTTTTCAAGGCAATCGGTTTGCATGCTTTTTTTAAGTAAGCCCAACTAATTAGATTTTACAGTGTATAGGGTATTGTACGAGGATCCCTTGAATAAACACTGATACTGTTAAACTGGAATTACTCTGTATATAGATGCCTCTTTTTTACATTTGAGCCCCTGTTCCCGAGGAACTCTCTACACATAGCTTAGATGTGCTCTGTTTGACAGAAACCTGGCTGAAACCAGATGATTACATTACTTTAAATGACTCTACACCCCAAGATTACTGTTATAAATATGAGCCGCGTTCAAAAGGTAAAGGGGGAGGTGTTGATACAATTTATAATAATATTTTTTATTATTTTTCATAGGTCTGGTTTCAAATATAATTAGTTTGAAGTAATGATGCTTCATATAACATTATTCAGAGTAATAAGTGGTAATGATAAATCTCTACTGATGTTTGTAATGGCTACTGTATACAGGCGACCAGGGCACTATACAGACTTTATCAAAGAATTTGCTGATTTTCTATCTGAGCTATAGTGCTGGCTGCAGATAAAGTCTTAATTGTCTGCAATTTTAATATCCATGTAGATAATGAAAAAGATGCATTGGGCTCAGCATTTATAGACATTCTAAATTCTATTGGGGTGAACTCGTGTCAGGACCTACTCATTGTCATAATCATACTTTAGATTTAATACTATCACATGGAATTGATGTCAATGGAATTGTATATACTCCATATAGCTAAAGCTGCAAACTCAGCTCCTTGTTACAAATATGGTAGAACCATCACTTCTACAACAAAAGACTGCTTTGTAAACAATCTTCCTGATTTGTCTCAATTCCTCAGCATATCCAATAGCTCAGAAAAACTGGTGTAACAGAAACGATTGACTCTCTCTTTTCTAGCACCTTAGACACTGTTGCTCCTTTACGCTTAAAGAAGATTAAGGAAAACAGTATGACACCATGATATAATGAGCATAATTGCGCCCTAAAGAGAGCAGCCCCGAAAATGGAGCGCAGCTGGAAGAAAACCAAATTACAATATTTTGTATTGCATGGAGGGAAAGTTCTTCTACATTCAGAAAAGCCTTAAAAACTGCTGTCTCTGCTTACTTTTCATCTCTTTTAGAAGAAAACAAACACAACCCCAGGTTTGTTTTATTCAGTACAGTGGCTAAATTAACGAAAAATAAATCATCAGCAGGCACAGACATTTCCCAACAGCACAGCTGTAGTCAAGTCAAGTCATCTTTATTTGTATAGCGCTTTATACAATACTGATTGTGTTTGTCAATAATGCAAGAGGAGTCATTTTTCAGCTAAAGTAAGTAATGACTTTATTAACGTCTTTAATTACAATATCGATACTATTAGAGATAAAATTCTAACCATGCAGCCGTCAGCTACAGTATTGCATCAGACAGTGCACTATACATTCCCTGAGGAACAATTCCACTCATTCTCTGCTATAGGACAGGAAGAATTGTATAAACTTATTAAATCATCTAAACCAACAACATGTACACTACCGATCAAACGTTTGGGATCAGAACGATTTTTAATGTTTTTTACAGGAGTTTCTTATGCTCATCAAGGCTGCATTTATTTGATCAAAAATACAGGAAAAAATGTAATATTGTGAAATATTATTATGATGTAAAATAAAGTTTTTCTAATTTAATTTACTTTCAAATCAAATTTATTCCTGTGATGCAAAGCTGAATTTTCAGCATCATTACTCCAGTCTGTCACATGATCCTTCAGAAATCATTCTAATATGCTGATTTATTATCAGTGCTGGAAACTGTTGTGCTGTTTAATATTTTTTTGGAACATGTGATACTTTTTTCAGGATTCTTTGATGAATAAAAAGTTTTAAAAAAGAGCATTTATTTAAAATAGAAATCTTTTCTAACAATATACACTACAGTTCAAAAGTTTGGGGTCAGTAAATTTTTATTCTTTCTTTTTTTGAAAGAAATTAAAACTTTTATTCAGCAAAGATGTGTTAAATTGTTAAGTGATAGCAAAGATTTATATTGTTAGAAAAGATTTTTATTTTGAATAAATGCTGTTCTTTTTAACTTTTTTTTCATCAAAGAATCCTGAAATAAGTATTGCAGTTTCCAAAAAAAAATTTTGGCAGCACAACTGTTGCCAACATTGATAATTCTAATAATAAATCAGCATATTTGAATGATTTCTGAAGGATCATGTGACACTTTAGACTGGAGTAATGGCTGATGGAAAGCACAACTGTTGCCAACATTGATAATTCTAATAATAAATCAGCATATTAGAGTGATTTCTGAAGGATCATGTGACACTTTATAGTGGAGTAATGGCTGATGGAAATTCAGCTTTGCATCACAGAAATAAATTATATTTTAAAGGATATTAAAATGGAAGCCATTATTTTATATTGTAATAACATTTTACATTTTTTCTGTACTTTTAATCAAATAAATGCAGCCTATATGAGCATAAGAGACTTCTTTAAAAAAACATTACAAGTCTTACTGATCCCAAACTTTTGAACAGCAGTGTATGTTAGACCCTATTCCATCTAAGCTATAAGAGGTGCTTCCAGAAGTCATAGATTCTCTTCTGAATATTATTAATTCATTATTGTCATTAGGATATGTCCCAAAAACCTTCCAACTGGCTGTTATTAAGCCTCTCATTAAAAAAACACTTGAACCTGAAGAATTGGTTAATTACAGACCGATCTCAAATCTCCCTTTTCTGTCAAATATACTAGAAAAGGCAGTCTCCTCACAAAAATGTTCTTTCTTCTAGAAAAATGGTATCTGTGAGGATTTCCCATCATCTGATCGTGGTTGTATCTCTCTATTAGTGCAACTGTATCTTAGCGCTGCATTTGAAAATATCTACAACATTCTTCGGAATAGACTAGAAAATTATGTTGACATTAGTGGAATTGCATTGGCATGGTTCAAATCATACTTATCTGACCGTCATCAATTTGTAGCAGTGAATGAAGAGGTATCTTTTCATTCACAAGTGTAGTATGGAGTACCACAAGGCTCAGTTATAGGTGTGCTATTTGATAGCAATCTTTCCTTTGAAAGTCATGTTTCTAGCATTTGTAAAAGTGCATTTTTTTCATCATAAAAATATAAATTACGACCTATGCTCTCAATGTCAAATACAGAAAAGTTAATTCATGCATTCATGTCTTCAAGGTTAGATTATTGTAATGCTTTATTGGGTGGTTGCTCTGTGCGCTTAAACTCCAGCTGGTCCAAAATGCAGCAGCTAGTTCTTACTAGAACCAGGAAGTATGACCATATTAGCCCGGTTCTGTCAACACTGCATTGGCTCCCTATTAAACATCGCATACATTTTAAAATTTTGTTAAAGGGGTCATATGATGCTGCTAAAAAGAACCATCATATGACCCCTTTAATTACTTTTAAAGCCCTGAATGGTTTAGATCAGGGGTGCCCAAACACGGTCCTGGAGGGCCGATGTCCTGCAGAGTTTAGCTCCAACTCGCCTCAACACACCTGCCAGGAAGTTTCTAGTATGCCTAGAAGGTGCTAGAGTTAGAGGGTCAAATGAAAATGAAAGAGATGTGTTTTCAGTCGTTTCTTGAAAATATTAAGGACTCAGCTGCTTGGATTGAGCTGGGCAGGTTATTCCACCAGGAGGGAACAGTTAATGTAGAAGACCATGAAAGTTTTATCATAGGTAGAATGAAAACAGCCGAATCCTGGACATTTTGGGCAATTAAGAAATCCCGGCCGGACGCATTTTTGTAGGTCCAAAAAGAGGACATGTCCGGGGAAAAGAGGACGTATGGTCACACCCTAATTTATTGCTAATCGATGTATTTTTTTTAAAGTAGCATATGGAACATATTTTCTGCCTCATTCTGTGACAAGAAGCCTCATCAGATCACATAA
>NW_015549577.1:1234105-1253312 GCF_001515605.1 Sinocyclocheilus anshuiensis
AGAGCTTGATTAGCTGGTTCAGGTGTGTCTAATTGGGGTTGGAGCTAAACTCTGCAGGACACCGGCCCTCCAGGACCAAATTTGGGCACCCCTGGTTTAGATCCTCAATACTTGAGTGAGCTCTTATCACATTATAGTCCTTCACGTCCGCTGCGTTCTCAAAACTCTGGCCAATTGATATACCTAGAATATCAAACTAAACTGCGGGCGGCAGATCCTTTTCCTATTTAGTGCCCAAACTCTGGAACAATCTACCTAATGCTGTTAGAGAGGCAGACACACACTGTCAGTTTAAATCTAGATTAACCTGGCATACACATAACACATTTCTATACACATCACATTTCTATAATTCAAATCCATTAAAGGATTGTTAGGCTGCATTAATTTGGTCAACCGGAACCGAGAACACTTCCCATAACACCCGATGTACTCACTTATAAGAAGAATGGCATCTACGCTCATATTAGTCTAATTCATTCTTATTCCGAGGTCACCATTGTCACCCAGATCCAGACCGTATCCAGATCAGATGTTTACTGCAGTCACACGGATCCAGTCCAGTCACATTTCTATAATTAAAATCCATTAAAGGATTTTTAGGCTGCATTAATTAGGTCAACCGGAACCGAGAACACTTCCCATAACACCCGATGTACTCGCTTATAAGAAGAATGGCATCAACGCTCATATTGGTCTAATTAATTCTTATTCCGAGGTCAACATAGTCACGCAGATCCAGACCGTATCCAGATCAGATGTTTACTGCAGTCACACGGATCCAGTCCAGATGGTGGACCAGCACCTAGAAACGACTTCTACAGCCCTGAATATCAGCGGAGACTCAGCAGAGACCATGTCAACTAGATGAGCCCCAGAGACAGATCCCCAGCGAAGACCTCGTCACCTCTAAGGTCATCGGCAGAAGACCACGAGAACCAGACAAGTCCTCTGCACAATCTGACTTGCGTTGCAGCCTGAATTAAACCACACCATGCTGGTATCATCTGGCCAGAGGAGAACTGGCCCCCTGATTGAGCCTGGTTTCTCCCAAGGTTTTTTTCTCCATTTCTGTTGGTGACACAATTTCTAGCAATACTGTCGACTTGACTGCACTGCACAGACATATTTGAAGAGAACTGAACTGAGCTGGATGATGACATCACTAAATCATCAATGAACTGACTTTAACTGATAAACTGACTGTTTTCTATACTTTAACTGATCTAACTGACTGTTGTCCTTTTGCATTATCAGCACACGTTTTTTTTTCTATTTAACACTGTAAAGCTGCTTTGACAATGTATTGGATGAAACGCTATAAAAATAAAGGTGACTTGACTTTCACATCCCTGCTCTGATATATACCAAGGTACTGAATGACTACCATATTTACACACAACCATTCAAAAATTTTGAATCAATTTAATAATATCTTTGAGAGAAGTCTCTTATGACAAGGCTGCATTTATCTGACACAGTAAAAAACAAAACAATTTACATTTTCTATTGACATGAAAGATTCCTCTCACTTTTCAAACTCTGAACTGCATGTCATCAGTGTGGTAATGCAATGCTACCATTTTGTAAATGATGTGCTTTTACAAATCTGTGAGATTTGAGAGGAGAGGAAAACATCACGTGAGGGTACTGATGCTTACACTGGCAAATCTCTCAAATGGACAAAGTAATAAAGCACTATGTAGACAAAAATCTTGTTTTCCACTGCAGAATGGCAGCAAAGCAGAGCAGATGGTTCTCCCTCAACCTGCTGGTGCCTCGCAGACACTGCAAAAAAAATGATCGAAGCAAATCTGGCTTAATCATCCCTTACAGTAACTGAAGCTGGGAGGTTAATGGGCTGAGTGCAGAGGAAATGGTGTGGTGATTGTGAATGGTTTTCCTTTACAACAAGCACCCCGAGTCCATAGTCATCTTGGATGAAGCTTGGGCATTTGCTCTAAAGTACCCACAACCAGCGTGGAAAATTACCTATTTGGCACGGCTGCCAATGGTGGTTAACTGAAACAAATACTAGCCATGAAACTAAACTTCACACTTTTTTTTATAAACAAATAATAATAATAATATGTTATAATATGTAAATATGTAAACAGAATGTAGCTGTTTTTTCTGCACCTGTTCCAACAGACTGTGATTTTGTTCCTTCTATTTCTGTTTTGAACCCCACATGCATGGGCATAGGCATCCTAAACGATAAAATGTCCACTGTGGTAATGTTAGAAAACGTCTCAGGTTACTTATGTAACCTGGTTCCCTGAGTAGGGAACGAGACACTGCGTCCTCTAGGGGTCGCTATGGGGAATGCCTCGTCGTGACCCGTGTCTGAAGCATACATTGAAAAAACACCAACTCGTTGGCCGGCGACAGCCATGACGTCACTACCGGTGCGACTATAGTATAAATAGGCGCCGGGAGCACACATCATTCACTTCTTCGTCTGAAGCTTGCGTCCGCAGCATGGCAAGAAACCTAGAGGACGCAGTGTCTCATTCCCTACTCAGGGAACCATGGTTACATAAGTAACCTGAGACGTTCCCTTTCATGGGAACTTCGAACTGCATCCTCTAGGGGTCACTATGGGGAACGGTATACCCACGCCACCATGCTGAGGGGAGTGCATGCCAGAACCATGGCGAGCACTAAGTACCAACTCTACCATATTGCTATGGGAGTTGCCCTTGGGACGTTAGACGGCTGTCAGTAGGCGTTCCCCATAGCGACCCCTAGAGGATGCAGTTCGACGTTCCCATGAAAGGGAACACAACTGTTGCGCCAGATGTTTTCATCAGTACATGATTTGATATGAATCACTCATGTCACTTATATCAGCGAAGGACAGATGTTCTCACAATTTGACTTAAATCATCAAATGCTGCAGTTCCTAAAAAATGTTACCAGCCAACTGGCAAATACCACTGTTCTATTTACTGTCCATATCTAATTTTTACTCACATTTGGTGTTTAGAGTGGGTTAATTTTGGACCCTGGACACAAGTACAGACTGATATGTGATATTCCTACATGTACTTGTCCCCTAGAGGAAAACAGCAAAGGCATCCAAACCAGCCAAGAAATCAAAAAGAAATCAACAGTGTGTAAACATTAACAACTAGGCAACTAACCATAAAATAAAATGGATACCATACAAACATGCAACCAAGCATACAATCATGCCAGCTTTTAAAAGGGAAGAAGAAAATTGAGTTACACTTTATTTTACGGTGTCCTTGTTACAGTACAAGTATTCATTTAAGTAATATTAATTACCTATGTGTACTTACTGTATGGTTAGGGTTTGGTTTAGCTGCATGTAAGTTATTACTATAGTAAACACATGTAAAAAATTGTAACAAATAAACCGTAAAATAAAGTGTTACTAAAAATTCCCCAAAAAGGGGGGAGAAAAACTCCCCATATAGTTTGTTGACTTCAGAGGCCATGTGTCCAATCAAACACTCTGGTATTTTAGTGCACGTTCATTCATCACTCAGTACTAGCAAGCCAAATTAGGCAAATGACAAAATGGAAAGCTTGTGTGACATGCCCTCATTCTCGAAACACCAACTAAACATGCTTTGTGCTGGTCATCATGTTTTATACACTAAATTATTGGCTGCCATTATTAATATAATCACAATTATTGATATATTTATATTCTACATTTTGATGTTTATGTACATTTTTTTAATTTGCACAAAAAACCTGCATGAATTCCCATATTCAATGTAAAAGCACTTGTCAAGCAGCCATGATGTGAGACTGACACCTCCAGCTGACACTTAGCCTCCATTTTCTGCCTTCCTCTCTTCTCTCTCTTCTATCTGACTCTAAGCCCCCTTCACTCGCTCCTTTGCTGCTCATATGTTTCTTATTCCTCATCTTTTCCTGTTTTCTTACCCACGCAATTCCAATTCTCTTTCTTTGCATGGAGCTGCAGTATTGTGCAAATCATCCTTTTCTCTCCAGCACCTCTAAGATTCTAATCATGCTGTTCTTCTGAATGAGGTTCTGCAAAACCAGCCACCTGTGAACGAATTCGAAGTACTGCTGTATTTGTTGCAATAAAAAAATAAGAATACTTAAAAGATGCTCCAGATGCACTTGGCAATTCATTCAGCTTTACACCACTGGTAATAATAATAAATAAATAAAATAATAATAAAATAAACTTTAATTTTAAAATTGTAAGCTATTCAAATGAAAAACAGTTCTTTAAATTGCAATATTTCACTGTTTTCTGTTTTTACTTTATTTCTGATCAAATAAACACAGAATTAGTAAGAGAGCAAAAAAAGAGTGAGACAAATATTTGAATGGTAGTATATATGAATACAAATATAGAAAAATTGCAGGTTATTCATTATCTATATAGTTCCTGCACATAAACAGTTCCTTTCTGGCATCCACAAATGCATATGCATGACACTGAAGTAATTTTTACACAAACAAAATCAGCAAGTGATTCTATCACACTAGCCAACATATTTACTTCAGAAATTTTGATGTCTACTGCTTGGCCTCCATGTACTTTCAGTGTAAATGCCTTACTGTAACTTTGAATTAAGACTTTTTCAATTTTTTAGCCTGAGAGACTTATTTTCTGTGGCTATTGAGCCTGGATTATTCGTTTAAAGCTCCTTTGCACTGGCAGATCTATCCTGGGCATCGATCATCCAATAAGAGCAGTCTTGTCTCTGACGTAGAGTCACATAATGGAAAAGGGCTAATAAAATTACACAGACAAATTTTAGACTACGTTTCATCTCTCTGTCTGCCCGAGCACACAGACATTACTCTCTATCTGTCCATTAAAGGAAACATTTGTTTTGGCTCAAGTCACATTAGCCCCAACCAGAAATGTTCCAGTGTGCCTGACCTTTTTGCCACTTATTGATAAAATACAGTCTAAATGATGGCAAAATCAGTGCTGAAATTTTGAATTGTAACACTGCTAATATTGTTGTTTGTATTTTTTCTCATTTGAAAGTTGCTTAGGACAAAAGTGTCTTCTAAATGTAAATGTAAACACAGATATCAATCCTTAAAAATTGTGGAATACAATATAATGTTGGTCAATTACTTATATTTTCATCATAACATCAAACTAGCCGACTGACTAGCTGGCTAATACTGTACTTCCATATAACACCTGGCAACTGACTCTCGCACATTCTGAGGGGTGTTTAGATTTTCTCCACAAACACAATAAGATTAAATTTGTCCCGTTATTAACCGCAAGTAGGTCAACATGAGATTGGAGAAAGGTAGGAGTATTTAAGTGAAATCAGTTCTGTGTGCGTCTATGTGATTGTGTTTAAAAATCGTCCAGAAATCCAATCAGCATTAGGAAGGTCAGGTTGAAAAAGCCTACAAACTAAATCACCTGTCTAACACCTGTGCCAAAACTAGCAACTGTCTTTTTACACACTTTATCTGCCACTGAATTTACCTGGAATGATGGGGTTTTGTTGAACTACAAGTAAAACAACAAAAACTTGATGTGCCATTTGTCATGGAAGTTTTGTAACCTTTTCTACTAAAAGTAAAGATTTTACAAGCGCAAGCCGATTTGGAATGAGGTAAATACAAAACACCCTGCAGAATATGACACACTAAGCCAGCAACAAAAAGCCATTGAACAACAATGCAGTCACACTGCAGATGCACTCAACACACCGAGCTCAGAGTCAGGCTCTTAAGAGCATTATGGGAAGTGTCTGTGGCTGCTGATAATAGCCTTTTGCTCCCTTAGGAGTCCTTTTAGCTTTACAGAGTGCTTTAACAAACAGAAAGAAAACAGCATTTCTCAATGGTGTTTATCTGGTGGCAAAAGCTACACAATTACATCAGAAACACAGAGATCACTGGTCAGATGCCACCAAACAACCGACGGACATTGTTCATAGCGATATTGAAAACTATATGTGAAAATATCATATAAGAGAGACTGGGGCAATTGTTGGGTCAGTTGTTAAGTTATATGTTAAAATGATTATACGGATTTAGGAAATGCTTATCAGAAGTCTGGTTGTATCATTTTGTAACAAATTTCAACAACAAAAAATTATGTTAAAGGGGTCATATGATGCGATTTCAATTTTCCCCTTTCGCTTTGGAGTGTTACAAGCTCTTGGTGCATAAAGAAGCTCTGTAAAGTAGCAAAGACTAAAGTCTCAAATCCAAAGAGATATTCTTTATAAATAAACCTTAAAAGCAAGATAAATTTTCTTTAGAACCAAAAACAAAATATTCAAAGATGTCAGAGAATATATATCATTAAGTTTTTTTTTCCTACCCCACTGGCATATTTTAAGCATAAACCTCACTAAATTATGCTGTTATTATGCTTTACACAAGAAAAAACAACTGGAATAAGAAAATTAAATGTTAAATATATTCTATGAAAACAAGACACAATTGTGAGGGAACAAAAAGCTAAATATAAAGCAAATTGCAAATTTTAACCGCAAGTAAAAAAAAAAAAAAAATGTAATAACAGAAATAAAATTGTAACAAATAAAGCTGTATTTAGATTAAAGTTACTGGGAAAATGCAAATATCATTATTTATGAGACTGGTCTTTACTACTTCAGAACAATATGTATTGTGAAAAGCACTATACAACTAAATTTAATTAAAATCTTCGGTAACACTTTATTTCGATAGTCCACTTTAGACATTCTATTAACAGTAAGTAACTTTGCAACTACATGTCAACTAGCAGTTAGTAGAGTATTGGTAGACTGTCTGCTTAATATCTTCTAACACTTTCTTTGTCAACTTATTCTACTAACCCTAAACCTACCCTAACAGTCTACTCTGAGAGTTAGTAGACATGTAGTTGCAAATTAATGAGAATTAGTTGCCATGTAGTTACAAAGTTAATTATAGTTAGTAGAATGTCTAAAGTGGACTATCGAAATAAAGTGTAACCAAATCTTCTTGAATCATCAGCTGAATAATATCTGTATTAAGCTAAATGGATTTACCTCATTGAAAACAATCAATAATGCAGACACCTCTTAGACTTGTGCTTTAAAAATCATTTCTGACAGCTAAATTCTTTATTACTAAATAAAAGCAAAATCTACGGTATTCATTAAGTAAAGCAATACTTCTGCTCTTATATGAGAAACAGTGAGTTAATAAAAAAATTAATGTCATCTGCTAAAATCAATATTATGATATAGCCTTCCTGAAGGCAAATATTTTTATTGCACTTTTACTGTTATCCATATATAGGTTTCTTAAACCAAAAGATGAAAGACAGACCCACAGTAGTCTGTGAGTTATAAAGGAAAAAAAAAAAATATATATATATAAATGAAAGAATATATTAAAGAATTGTCCCTAGCCTCCCTTACGCCAAGAACAGAAGTGTCTGATCCCTCAAGTATTGAGTCACCTCTGAAGCACAGCGGTATGTGAGGTCTATCTTAAGCCCTCTTCGCACGGGATTAGTATTACCTGGTGACCTCCAGTCATTTGTAATAATTGCGGAGGTTGTCTGTGATCTTAATCCCGTGCGAATCGGCCATGTCTGTAATTTGTAAAGTAAAAATTCCCCCACAAATGACCTACTGTATTTCGTCGAACACCGAGGTCCTGTGGTAATATTAGTCCCGTGCGAATCGGCATCTCTGTGATTTGGTGGGGTCGGGCTTAGACTGGCAGGGTTATTATGACTATAGCGGTGAGGTGGGTGTTTGCAGTCTTTGATCATTACTGGCTTAAATTAGGAATTATCTCAAACACATGACTTCACTGGCAGTCTACACGTGAGACTCCACCTCAGTCTCACTCATACGAGCCCACATCTACACACATGCATACACAAGCACACACAGCATGGGTGTTTATTCACACGCTGACGGACAGTAACAACTGCAGCTCGATAGGGGAAGTCCCTGTCTTTCTGTGGCCATTACACCACAGGCACGATCAAACTGAGATAATGGCAGCCAGTCTGTATGATTGAAGCTACCGCAGTGATGACAAATTGAAGCATCATCTGAAGCAGACTGATACCTGTCCGATAAGTTTGTATCACAGCATGTCTCCAACATTCGTACATGCCTTAAACAGTGCACATCCTCAAGCTTCATCAGTCTGTGCTGCAGGCTAAAGTTGTTATGAATAAAAGATGAGGTAGATGGACCCTGTCTCACTATCTACTCAATCAACATGTAGTTTACAGTCACAGCACAAAGAGATGCAGTAAATAAGACTGTAGCGTTTCAGATGAGATTCCACAGATCTGCCTTTAAAAAAAAGTGGAATTAAAACAACCAGTGACTTGTTGCTTTAATAAAACAGTAACATACCATAGCAAAATTATAAAAGATGTTCAATAGATCATTAAATGTATTTTTAATAATCAATTATTTTTCATTATGCCTCCTAGGCTGCAGTTATTTGATTAAAAATACAGTGAAATTGTGAAATATTACTACAATTATTACAATAACTGTTGTCTATTTTAGTATATTTTAAAACATTATTTTTCCTGTGATGGCAAAGCTGAAATTTCAGCAGCCATTACTCCAGCCAATTTTTGTGGAAACTGTGACACATTTTTTAAGAATGCTTTGATTAATAAAAATTAAAAAAGCTTTTATTTGAAATAGAATCCTTTTGTAACATTATACATTTACTCTCACTTTTGAACAATTTAATACAACCTTGTTGAGTATTAATAGTAGTAAAAAAAATGTAAAAAAAAATTTTGAATGATAGTGAATTACGGCATGTCATTTCATTAGAGCCAGCATGACCAGACCCTCTTCTTTTCTAAACATTTTGCAAGAGCACATGTATTGATTAATCATTTTTCTGTCAAAAACAATAAAGCCATAAATAGATCCTCTTTGAGCCATTTCTTTCTGTGGCAACAATCGTGAAAAAAATCACAAAAACACAACACTTAGCTTTGAATGCAGGTCATCCAACCAGAATTAAAAGTTGGAACAATCTGTTTTATAATATTACATATGTACCACAATCTGTGTGTAAAAGAGATTTGAATATCCATACAAAACTACTCCAATTGAATAAACAGAGACTGTTTATTCAATTAGCTTAAGCTTAATGGCTCCTCAGTTAATCAGGGGGTCTGGGGCAAATGTTGCGTTTGCCCCAGCCTCATGAGTGTAGCATCATGGGAACGCACTCTGTGTGAATCCATTTCATTTTAAAGCTATGCTAATTAGCAGCTTTTAATTGGAAACAGAGTGAGTGCCATGGGTGGAATCTGACTAGTGGGAAAACAAATGGAATGGAAAACCAACAATATTTCCAGTCTAAAATGCTCTTCAGAGAACAAAAAGTTCAGACTCTGAATTCTAATAGGACAAGCCATGTTTGAAGTTAAATGGCAGATAAATGCACTCCTGTGATCGCACATTCTATACTAATGCATTAAGTTGCTATGTTGTTTGAAAATCATAAGACGCCAACAGTTAGGCCAACATTTCTTGATGTCTTATCCACCTTATTTTGCAACACAGAATTAAACTATTTTCACTGAATTTGTGAGACTTCCGATTCATTAGCCGCTATAGATAGAATAAAGTGCTGTAAACAGTAAAAATATTTGTGCTACAAATCAGTGTTTATGATTGTGAATTAAATTAACATGATAAATATCAGTTTGCACTATCAAGCAGCATAACTGACTGTTTTGTTCAGCTAAAATAACTAAGCAAATGGCACCAGAAACCTCACACATTCAAGTTACAAATGGCCACGTACTCTCTTACATTAAAAATAAGGTGGATATATACGTTTTGCTGTTGTTGCCACTTAAAATTAAAAGCACTGAAGCTCTGCATTTTTAAGTAGGAATAAGGGGGGGAGGGGGGAGATCACATAACGCATGGTCTCGTTGTTTAATGCTTTAGTTAAAGGGTTAGTTCACCCAAAAAGCTATTCCCTAGCTATTCCAAGCTCCATCATTGCGGGTGTTGCAGTTAAACAGTCCACAAGTCGTCAAATAAAGCTCGCGCATTCATAATAAAATGTGCCGCAGACAGCTCCGGGGGATGAATAAAGGCCCCCTGTAGCGAATCCATGTGTCTTTTAAAGTATCCATATTTCAAACGTAATAAACACTTTTCTCTCACTTCCGCTGACTGTCATACACTGAAGCAGTTCCGGCGGATGACGCAGCATGTATGCGCAGTGCGCGCGCCTCTGAGGTATGCTAGTCTCACGAGTTTGTTTATAGGAGCAAAGGAAGCAAAGTGTCCTTACTTTAGCAAATGAAAACCAGTCTCCTCTTGGTTTATATCGAAATCCTCAGACATTTTTCTTTGCAAATCCTCGGTTTTTACTTCTAATTCATTACCGGCGTTTTGTTTTGTTCTCTCCCCGCATTCGTCACTAATCACACAACACCGACATACTGCGTCATCCGCCGGAACGGCTTCAGTGTATGACAGTCAGCGGAAGTGAAAGAAAAGTGTTTATTACATTTGAAATATGGATATTTTTCTTACAAAAACACATGGATTCGCTACAGGGGGCCTTTATTCATCCCCCGGAGCCATCTGCGGCACGTTTTATTATGAATGCGCGAGCTTTATTTGACGACTTGTGGACTGTTCAACTGCAACACCCGCTGACTGCAATGATGGAGCTTGGAATAGCCAGGACAATTTTTAATATAACCCCGACAGGATTCGTCTGAAAGAAGAACGTCATATACACCTAGGATGCTTCGAGGGTAAATAAAACGCAGCCTAATTTTCATTTTTGGGTGAACTAACCCTTTAATATCTATAAATCTAAAGTGGAACACTAAAGTAAAACCCAAACTACTGGTAAAAATTGTGAGTTTTTGAATAGCAGCATCATTAGGCCACAGGCAATCACAGAAAAAATGGGTGTGTCAGTCAGGCAATCAAACAGCCTCTCCTACATAACCTATACAGCTCATATTGCAAAAGAGGCTTGATGGCTGCACTTTAATCTATAGAAAACATCCTGGACCTACACAGGAATTTCATGCTCCTATATAGAGATCTCTGAATAACAGGTGAAGCCTCGTATAGCAGTGACATGTGTGACTAAGGATGCATATGTTGGTCTGCAATCTTCTCAGTTCGTCTGGGGTATTGTTTTATCACAAAGACTTAGAATGTATTTGCGAAGTTTGCAATAGACGTCTACAAAAATTATACTGCAAAAATCTTACCAGCACAATTAAACAATTAAAATGCAGAGAACACCTCAAAGCTTCTCAGCACTGGCTAAACAATATCCCACACTTTTTTCTTTTTTTTTTTGCCATTTACAGAGCCAAGTGCGGTCACAGAGACAGGTGTGATATTTCCATTTCAGTTACATCTATCATGTAGGCCTACCTCATACATTTCTCCATACTATTCCAAAAAATATTACTTACAGCAAAGTTGACTCAATACAATACAGTTGACTTACAACAAAAATGACTCAATCCAAACCAAATCAAAAGTGTGGTCACCCTTCAAGATCCTCAAGTCTTTCTTACATCATAAACCTTAGAAATGATGCCAGTGTGAAAAGGTATAGACTGAAATACCACAGGTCTTAAAATGCAAGCAAGATGAAGAGGTCTCAAGCGAATGTGTGGTGTTTATTTCTCTGTATGGCACCCTGAAGCCCTTTCATGCTCTTTAAAACACTGGTGAGTCAGATGTTTTTATTCTGGAGCCATTTTATATGCTCAACACCCTACCAAAACTACTGCCTCGAAGCTGTACCAAAAGATTAGGTAAGGCATTTGTGCCATGCTGGAAGTATTAACATTTATTTCACAATCAATACACATAACTGCATGAGCATGTTTTGATTTATCACATCATTAACAAAGCTCTGAGGTCATGCCACCTCTCTGCTGTAAGCCAGGATGGAATGAGATTACACAGACCATCATTATGGCTTTAATTAGATCAAGGACAAAAGCTCAGTAGCAACATTTTGAGGTTTCGGTGCAAGAAAGGTCAATGGAACTCCAGCCACTTACATAAATGCCAAAACAAAACAATCGTATATCCACTTCACTAAATTATGCCGTATTTTATAAAGCTATGTTGGAACAAGTACACAGAATGACAAAATTGTATAATATAATAAATGTAATATAATATAATATAATATAAACATCTTCCAAAGCTATTGATCAAAAATATTTATCAACATTAATATATTATAATATAATATAAAGTTCGACCAAGTTGAAAATTATATTTTATAAATGAATCTAAATTTTATAGAGTTGTTGTTCAAACAAGTGTAGAAAATTACCATTTAGTAAACATTATAATAATATAAATTACAGATAGTCCACTCAAAAGTGAAATTTGTGTCACTATTCAACCTCATGCCATTGCACATCTGTTTACTATTATTTTTTTCTCAATGGAACAAACAAATGAGATTTTTTTTTATACAGCATTAGTTCATAGTGTTCAAAAGAGTTTAAAAACAGTAAAAAGATTAAATAACGACAATTTAAATGGATGAACCATTCCTTTAAGTGTTTGTATACAACTTTAAGTGGAGATTAGAGCAACCGAAAGCATCAGCTGTGACGCACATTAAAAGTGCAACACTAGTGGTTGGTTAAAACCACCCACTCACTAAAGGACAATGAGAACCTAAGCACAAAGTAAACAAGATGCTTTTAAGAAAATTAAAATCAGTGGATCATCGTTAAGTGTTGATGCAAATGCAGTTCAAAAAGAAAGGATAACTGTCTCAAAGTGCAGAGGAAATGGGCTTTCTAGCAAAGCAGAATGTCGCCAATAGCAGATTGGAAAAGCAATAGCGTTTCAGTGCAGCCAGAACGATGCTTCAACTCATCAGAATCACTACACAAAACTGAATTAATGCATATTAACTCAGTTTATTCTAATGCACTGAACAAGTCTTTTTGCATCCAGTATTGATTCATATCCACCTACGAGCAATGCAACAACACAACCTCTCAGCTGGATAAAGAAAAGTTGGTGATATAGGCAGAAAATGAATGACTGAGGGAGGCACAGCTGTGCTGTGAGTGACAAAATGTACCTCAGCATGTGTGTGTGTGTGTGTGTGTGCATATATGATTTTGAGTGTGATTGTGCGTAGATGCACTTTTATATAAAATCAACTAGCGTGGACTGTTATTACTTCCCCTCCATCATCCGCTTTGCAAATGGTGAAATTGCATTTCACCTACCACAAAAGAACAAAACCATATTCAACCGCCCTAGTAATTTTCCATGAGTCATACTCGCTGATGACAAATTAATAACTTTGTCACTCTGTGAGGGTCTATTAGCCAAACAAGAGAAATCATTTGAAATCCAAGCAATTTATCAGGGATTATAATTTCTATTTGGTTTCAAATATAAATGATGTTTGAGACCTTTCATTACACACTCCACTGAGCGTTTGTGTGGACATTTTGACCTCTGGGGCCAATGGAAAGTTATCTGCTTTCAGAGCAATTATTGCTAAGTGTGTGGGCTGAAGCCAAAACCCACATCTTACTGCTCAACCGTTCCCCCCAAATGCAAACAATTTTAAGAGCAATACCACCATTTTAACAGCAAATAGAGCAATCCATCTCATATACAGTCATTATAAGAATTTCAACTATAATTTTTAAGCTAATGACTTTGAGAAGCGCTTGAAAGAAAGCTACTTTTCAAATAAAAACAAACAGTAAAGACTCCAAGTAAAAAGAAAATAAAGGCTGTTAGAAACTTTTTTCAACAAGATGATAAAGCTGTAGATTTTGATGTTTCACTCTACATTCAGATGTACTTTTCTCTCTGTACATCATTTCCATACTGGTTCTTCCACCCCAGCAGTTTGAAACATCCATATTTGAAAAACCACTCCGTAATGCACTGAGCAATTATAGGTGAAATGTTCCCTGAAGAGATAGAGACAGCAAGCACTTTGCGACATAACTATTCAGAGGATGAATATAAGCTCTTGCAGTTTGAGTGTCAGCTGAAGCAGACCAGAAATATACATTGCTGTTGCATGTTTACCGATTTAAAGGCTAAGGGTGGGTTGCACCAATTACAACTTAAACCGCAAAAGGGTTTGTTTATCTAGGGTTTTATTTTAATTCAAGCCTTGTTGTACCACTTAATTTTGAACAGGGCTTAACAAATCAGTCATTAAACCTTCAACCTGTGATTAAATTTGATTCCCTGCCACGACTGATTCGCCAAAAATGGCAGTATTGTTAACTGTTAACTTCCTTTTTCAGTGACATTAGAAACAGCCTCTGCAATAAGTAACCTGTGCAGGTAAAGGGAAAAACTACACTACTAATGTACCGGTTACCAAGATCCAAGGCATAGAACTACAGCTCTAACTGAAATGTAATTCAGAGTTTATATTAATGGGTGCACAGTATTAAAGTTACCCTAGGTTTAATGATGGTTGAAGTACAAACAATTAATAAATATATCATAAATCTTAGTTCTTATTAGTGCAACCCACTGCGAAATACTTGTTTACTATGTATAAACATGATGGTCACCATCCAAAGTCAGCCTAGTCTCTTGCCTCATAATCTAAATCAGTAATGATTCTCAGAGAGCACCTTCAAAGCCGGCTATTTTTACCATTCATTTAATGACAGTATTTTACAATTGTAAACCAGGCAAAAACATTACTCTCCCCCTCATTCAAACTGACTCTAATTGAATAAGGTCTAGGCAAAACTCCTGTGCTGAAGGCCTATATATAGCTGTGATGTCTTCCTGTGTAACCGGAGAGTGTGTGGCCTATTAACATCACAAAAATCTGAAGCCTGGCACATTCCACTGTCAGAAATAACCAGAGGGGTATAGATGGTCCTTCAGGCCAAGAAGACAGGAGAGACATTGAAAGACAAGGAAGTGGAAAAGTGTAAGAAAGGCAGAAATAAAAACAGAAAGACACAGATACATAGAATGGGAATGGTCAGAATGACAAAATAGTAAAACAAAACAATACAGACTCCAGAAAGTTTGAAAGGAAAGGAAAGGAAAGGAAAGGAAAGGGAGGATAACAGTGGGTAGAAGGCAGAAAAAAAGACATTGTGAAGGAAAAGCAAAAGAGAAAGACATATGGCATTTAGCTGAGTGACAAGACAGGTGTAAACTCCACAACTTGTCCAGAGGATTGACACATGCATCATGACTACAGATGTCGTACTCTAGATACAATTCAGGACCCAGATTTATTAACTGGACATAGAAATTGTTTGGCATACAAAAATGTTAGGAAAACTGCACTAAAAATCAAATTGAAAAATAAATAATATTTAGTTAATATTACTATGAACAGCCTACAGTCAACCAAATAAATTAGCATGACATAGGCTTGTTATTAGGAAAAAATATTATATTATAAATGCACTAAAACACAGTTATTTATTTTGCTACCATAACTATCCACAATAATATGGTTATCTTTTATTAGTTTGTGTCTCCATCAGATAAGAACAGACCTACTGAGAACAACCACTTTCCTGAACCGTTTTCAACCTTTACATGCTCAGATTCTCACCCAAGCCATTAAAAAAAACGAACAAAAAACAACTACAAAGAAAAGTAGCAAAAATGTACGTTTTGTATGTCTTATACAAAATATCTTCTCCACAGATCCCCCTGGAGTACACTCAGGGACCTCCAGGGGTCCAGAGACCCTATAAAGTTCTGGCACTACAAAAACTAAACTAGAGTCCAGGGAGATGTAACAAACCCTTAAAAAACTGAAGCCCAAAAGATCATTAAATGTCAATCATTAACATGGAGTGCAATAAAAACCATACACCGAGATTCAAGAGAATGCTGCAAGTACAGTAGAGGTGAAAGTTTGATGTGGCTACATAAAACACATACACTATTTCTGTTGATGGAGTGCAAATATGAAAACAAGTCATAAAAGGTGCCTGTATTGCAGACAGTTTGGCGATGAATGTTAGTGGCATCAGTGAAATCATAACACTGTCAGAATGATGTGCTCTGACGTGGCCAGTTCAGCTCTGTGAAGGACAACAAGGAGACAAGGCCGATCCATCTAAACACATCTGAAGCTGGACACCATCACCTCTCATCACAGCACTGATCCAAAACCAATGAATTACTTCTGAAAAGCTCAAATAATTTATCACACATTCCTTTCTGACAAAATTACAACTAAAGTATGAAGATACAATTCACTATGATTTTCTAGGGTTAAGTGATTTACTGAAAATTCAAGATATATTTGTGATGATTTTGTTGGTTAGATCAAAATAAGCATAATTACAAATATTCTAATTGTTGTACCTTTTGCAGGTTTTCTTCACAATCCCTCCTTGACTGATTATTGTAAATAAACAAAAATCACCAATTTATTTAAGTTTAAATTGGAGACAATATTACATTTACAACATCAGTCTTACATCAACAATACTCTCGGCCAATGTTGTAATATTGTCTCTAATTTAAAAAATTGTCTCTGGTGTGAGTTTTATTTATATCCAAAAATCACTTGGATATGAATCAAGCTTTCCATTTTAAATCAAAAACACAGACATCAAAATAGTAAATACTGTAGCAAGGTTGAAAAATATAGCAATAACTTTTTTTAGCCATATTGCCCAGCCCTGTTGTTCACACATTCCTTGTAAAGACAGTGTTTCTCAGAGGGTTTTTATACATTACTACTGAGAGACATTTTAGACTGTAAAAGCAAACAATCTCCACTACATTTCTGCCCAAAGGTAATTGCAAAGAGCATATGAAACCTCTTTATTCTCAGTTCGGTAAGAAGGCAAAGTGCTTATTCAAAACCGTCAGAGGAGAAGATGAAGCACCATGACTTGGGGGGGGGTTAATTTCGCAGCTCTACTTTGGGACGGGTGAGCAGTTTGTCTCAGCCCATCAGCTGCCCCCATCATTCCACCCTCGGCCACCAAGCAGGTCCTTGAGGTAAATGCCACAATGTAACCCCAACCAAACGAAGTGACTGAAGAAGGAGGGACGGCTACGTCACTTAATTTTCTCTAACTGGATTAGCCACCATTTTGTGAGACACATCAGAGGGATGTGTTACTCCTTTAGCAAATTATCACATATCATGTTTTGGTGCGCAAGAACTTCTGCCTTCCACCTTTTTCTCTGAAGCCTAAACTCGATAATTACCCACATAAGCTTGATAATAGGGCACAATGTTCTTATGTTGGGGATCTTATGTTCCAGTCATTTCTACAAGGATGCAGGTAGTATGAAAAAGCCATTGATTTCTCAAAATGAAACAGTGTTACATTTACATTTAAAACTACATTCGTAGTTACCTTCACCCAAATCCAAAACAGCTAGGACAGCACTGCTTCTGGCCTCTCCAAGATTGTTGGTGGCGATGCAGGTATAGAGGCCAGCATCACTGGGTTTGCAGTCCCTGATCCACAGGCCTCCATATTCCTGGTTATCCATGTTGAGCAGGTCATCATTGTGGTACCAGTAGAGGGTAGGTTGTGGGTCTCCAGCCACGGCCACTTTCAGACGGATATCACAGCCAGTACCTACCGCAGCGTTCCTCATCTTCCGGATGAACACTGGGGGAGTTGGGGTAGGGTAGACAGAAGCAGCAGGGTCTGGTACGACCTGATCAGAACTAACTTTTGCCCGTTTCGATGGTATCCTGGGGCTGGGAGGTGCCATTCCTCCTGCTTCTTCATTAGCACCCTTCTTCAGGGTCATCTGGACCTCAGCTTTCCTCATGATCCAGTGGAGAGCTTCTTTATGGACTGCTACACGTTACTAAACTGATTGAAGCTTAAAATTACATTAATAAGTATATCTAATGCACAATAAATTGTCCAAAAATAAAATAGCTTTTCATAATTTGGAGTTTTGATATGGTAAACATATTCCAAACATTCAAGCCGATATTATCAAATGTAAGACTCCACTCCAGGTTTAAGTTATCAACATCAGTTAAATGCAATACTTACTTATCAAATGATTTCTTAAAAGAGTGGAAATCTCTACCTGCATTAACAGAAGACCTTCTGAAAGGCCTTCAGGTACATAGAAATGTCCAAAAAAAAAGTTTTCTGCATCATAAATGTTTTGGAATATGTTTCTCACATCCTTGAGATGTCCAATTAGAGAAGCTGAAAACAAAATGTTTAATCTTTCTCCAATTAGGCGAATGTAGCTTGCGCATGTACTCCTGGCTGGATGGTATTTTTAGAGCGAGTCCCAGAGGATCATATTGCATTAGCAGCTACCCCTGCTGCCTTTTGGAAGATTTGGCCTCAGCTTTTCACCCTCAGATTCAGGTCCCCCAGTTCTTCGCGATCTAAGGGGGAAAAAATGACCGCTGGATCCTTTAGGCGATTACTCAATTGCAGGATTTCCAACTGGTTTCCAACTCTGTGCCTGCGGTGCCCAGACTTTCGTCCCCTTGCCCTCCAAGTTAAGCTGTCTCACTCACTCCACTCGCATGTCCCCCCGGGGAGGTGACAGACAAGTCCCTCTAAGTCATCAAGGAACAGCTGTACCCTGATAGGTCAAATTTTTTGGGCAGCCCGGATGCTTTGGCCCAGCCCCTCATCCTCTCCCCTGGCACTCAAAGCCAATCACAAGCTCCAGAAAGTGTGACATGGGGGCCTAATGAGGGAGGGGTTCGGAATAAAGCTCTGATTCATGTGTCAAAGATAGCTGCTGAGTAAGAATCGATTCCGTCACTTGCATCAATTTCAGACTTGGCAGTGGTATTATTTTTTTAATTCCCTCAGAAAATAACATGATTCAGCACTCAAGCCTTAAGGATCCATATAATTACTCAAACAACCCTCAGAACAAAACCTATTGATATTTGATTATCTCATCAGCAATGGAAATAGTTATCAGGATTAAAGAACTGAATATAATGAATGCAATGATATCTTGCAAATTCCAAAGACCACGAGAACCAAACAAAAGCCCCTAAAAACAACAGCTGCTGTACAACATAGACTGCCATCTGCTGGACACCATGTATACATGCAAGCTATTTTATGGTTGTAATGGAGACAAAATATTTATAAAGTGTAGTGGTCAACTACTTCTAAGGCAGTGTTTGGTAATAATATCTAGAAGTGTAGAATAATGCTGAATTAAATTTTTGTTATTTCATTTCATATATATATATATATATATATATATATATATGATAG
>NW_015549577.1:1253398-1260212 GCF_001515605.1 Sinocyclocheilus anshuiensis
CAAACAAAAAAATTATAAATGACTATTTTATAACAGCAAATAAGACAATTATATATATAACATTTCAGCATTATTCCATGTTTAAATAAGTAGCTAATTTATAATAAAATACATATATTTAAACTCATTTCACATATTTACTCAATTCACTAAATAAAAAACTGAAAAAATTTGTATTTATATGAATTCTGTTCATTCAGCAGCTGTTAGCTGCTTATGCCATTAATTCAAAAAAGATGAAACACTGACTGATTAGTCAGCCTGGATGATATATTAGTCTATCACTAGTTAATTAAAAGTGTACAGTAAACATCAAGTTCATAACTCAATAAAATATTGCATTCAATGATACAATCTGATACCTGAATCGGGGCTTTTACAGATTTTACAGATTTTACAGAGAATACAGATTTGTATAAAATGCATAATATGATGATTTCCACAGCTTTATGAATGTTTTACCTCTGATACGTTTAACACCAGCAGAGTGTTCACAAACCGCCAACCCTCTTGTACATTTAACAGATGACTGATGCTCATTTTCCCTACTTTAAAATGAGATCATAAACAACTAAAAGGATTTCAGAGGGCTGAATTTCATGCTAAGCATGTGCCTTCTCCTTGGAACCCCCTTTGAAAGGAAAATCCTCTCTGCAGTTTGTCCTGCAGAACCAGTTGTCATAGAAACAGCATCGCTCTCTGGACTGCTGAATTGAGAGCAAATGTGTGGATGGTGTACAGGTCTCTGAGTGAGTGGGAGGGAACAGGGGAGGCAGATACAACACTTTACTATTCTAACACAAAAGGGGAGATAGCAGATGTTTTAGCTGGACACTGTTTTAGGGGCTAAAATGATTGGAAAAGGCATGGATGAATGGCAGGCATGGCAACACTGGTGACAAGAATGAAGACGTTAATGGACAACAATGAATAGAAGAGTTACACTTACGTGTAGTCGAGTCTCACTTAGAGCTGGAAGGAGAGCGCTGTGATGCTGTGATGAGTGGAGTGTCTGATGTGCTTGTAAAACATCGCCCCCTGCAGGTTTAAACGACACCCTCATAATTGGGGTGTTTTCTCAGTGATGTCATTGAGGATAGAATCTGCCCACTTGTGATCACATTTCTCATATTCAGCTCGAATAAATCAACAATTAGACATTACATATCATTACAATGATTCCCAAAACAAGACCAACAATAACTTAATATAAGCCAACTTCATTTTTTGTGGAAAAGCTCAAAAGTTCTCTAAAATGTTTGGTGTGATGATATTGAAAATAACCATTCTAACACCCAAAATTTAGACTCCGCCCATATGTGACATCATTTACCAGAAATGACATCATTCAGGTCTCTTTAATAGGGGTGCAGAAAATGGTAAGTAATATCATACTTTTAATTCATATTTTTGGGGTTTATTATAGTCAGGGAGAGTACTGTCAAGCTTAACAACTCAACCCCATCACATTATATTAAGATGGAAAAGTATTATTTTTCAACATTTTGTTTTAATCCATAAGTATATACAATGTACTTATTTTATTGCTGCCATATATGGTCTATTCTCCTACACTACATGAGGAGCAGTGGCCATTTTGAGCAAAAGAACACAACCCCACCACAATCAACCCTGTCACAAAAAAAATATATATATATATATGTAAACTTGTGACAGGGTTGAGTTATTTACTTCATTTATCAATCATTTTAATAAAAACATATAAAAATAGTCATGGTTATCGGTAAATATACACTTACCAAACTTCACATTTTTGTTATAAATAGAATATTTTATGTAATGTGTCCAGTTAAACTTTAACAAGCATGCTCCATCAGAAACTGCACCTGCATTAGCAGCAGAAAGACAGTGTTGGGCATGCAGACATGTTGACCCAGAAAGATGGGGGAGAATATGAGAGAGAAAAATAGGGAAGACAATTAAGGATGAAAGCATTTCTTGCTGACATCTGACATGTTAAGGACTAAAACAAAAATTGTGGTTTTAGTTAAACATCTAAATTAAACATTTTTTTTTTTACAAAAATAAAGAAACCATAAACAAACAATTTGACTATTATTAACTTCAGTCCCATAACATGTGAAAATTATGATAAATGTTACATTTGTTATCATTAAATTGTTATGAGGGACAAATGAGCAGTAGGTAGATGTTTGTTTTATAACAAGTTCTGTGTAAAATCCTTTTTAAACAATTCCCATTTTGTACATTACGGGGTTGAGAATAAGAGGTGTCTAAATCTGAAGAAAACTAAAAACAATAAAAGGTATTTAATGCCTGAAATTTGTTGGAGGTTTGATATGTGCCTAATGACGTGGTGTATTTAGAAAATAAATCATATATAGCTGGGAAAAAAAAATTATTCCAAGTTGAAATGTTACAGAATCCCAGGAATGACCCTTAAACTAAAACTACAACCATTTTAAAAATCTGTTAATATAATAAATAACCAAAATAAAATAAAATATAAAAAAATTTGTATTTCATTTTATATTTTATTTTAATTTAGTTGAACCTGACATACTAAAATAACAAACTGAAAAAAAAATAATAATAATAAAAGCTTTATAGACATTTAAAAATATTATAAAAATGACAAATATAACTGAAAATATGATACTCACAATATGAGTTATAGTGTATATAAATCTTGTAGTTATACTCAACTCTAAAATGCTTCATTATGTAGACACTGACTGCAATCTCTTTAAAATTATTTTTAAAAACTAATCACTTTTATCATTTTTATATATGATTTACGGGGAGTTAAAAAGTCTTGGAACAATCCAAACAATTCTTTCACATTTATGGGGGATGTTAAACCACAGACTTTGTGTTCCTCACTAACCTCACACACTACCCGGACAACTGCCTTGTCCAGAGATGGTCCCAGAGAGAGCATCGCCACCTTCATCGAGTGGGTGCTGGTATCCTGCAAGTCTCTTCTGACCGCGGACAACGACACCAGCCCCACTGGGGACCCAGAGCCCAGTCAAGGACCACCTCGCGGCACGGAGCTGCCCGGGCCCACCACAGACTGAGAGCCAGAGCCTGCCACAGTCATTGAGCCATCACCATCAGGAGCGACAGAGCTGACGATCGCCCTGGAGCCTGAGCCCCAAATGTCTGACCAGGTGCGAGAGCCGACAGCACAAGCGACGGTGGATACAGCTGTGGAGATCGCGGCGGCAATGGAAAGCCCCGCACATGGCGCCATCGCTGGGGGTGAGCACAAACTGGACCTGGGAGATTTAATAGACTTGCACTCCGAGATACCCGTCCTTCAGCTTTCACCCGACCTGTTTACCTGGGAAAATATCCCACCCAACCTCCCTGTCCCTCCTCCTCTCATTGACCTGTTCCCTTCCTCAACACCCTCTCCACTGGATCCCGTCAGCCTCTCTGCTCACCATCTGTGGCGTGGGCTTGCCGCTGGTCTGCCTATCTCCAGCTCCATTGGCGTCGAGTCTGGAGGATCCCTCGACTCCACCTTCAGCCTCTGAGGCCCAGACTCAACCTCGGTCCTGCGACCCAGCGGCTCCACCATGGCTCCTAGCTCCCTCGTCTCCACCATGGCCCGTCAGTCCATCAGCTCCACCGGGCTCCATCGTCCCTCCGGCTCCACCTTGGTCAGTCGTCGACCATCCGCCGCCTCGGGACTCCACTCCTCTGGCTCCGCCTCACCCCTCCGTCCCTCAGGCTCTGTCAGGCTCCTCCTTCCCTCCGGCTCCACCTCAGATCCACGATCTGTCACACCCGTGGACTGTCTTGTTGTGTTTTCATTCCCCATGTGCTTATGCCGAGTTCACACTGCACGATTTTCAAACCCCATTTGTGTCTGTACTTTAAGTCAAGCCTGTTCTCTGTGTGTGTGTGTGTGTGTGTGTGTCTGTCTGACTGACATGACCTGTCTGGATTACCTATTGTGGATTATTATTAAAGTGATTATTGGAATTCTTCGTCGTCCTGCCTGTTTCCACACACCGTGTTTGTGACACTCACCTTCGTTTTGTTCCAAAGCTGTATGACTTTTTTTTTTTTTTCTTTTATGCAGAATAAAAAAATAAAGAAATTGACAGCTCAATGTACAGAAACATTCTCATAATATAGTAGTTTTATTAGGGGTAATTATGAAATCTGATAGCATTTTTGAACTTCACTTCAGAACAATAAAACTCATTTAATATTTCTAAATTTGAAGTTAATCAACAACTTGTGCTAGCAATTCAAAGTTTTTCTCAGAGAATAGTGATTTTTATCACATTCAAAATTACAGTAAAAAATTGACCAATTCAGATAAAACTGTAACTTCAGTTAAGACTCAAACTAGAGAAGCAATGATAATAGCCTTGACATATTTAACCAATACACCAATTTGTAACAAAATCGGCATTCATTATCAAAGGCAACTATTTATTTGGCATTACCATAGGCTATATAATCTGATTGCATGGCTTGTGACTGCTTTTCTTTTTGGTTGCATTAGCCTTATTGTCTATGTAAGCCCTGCATTACTCATATTAGATGGTATGCATACAATATCACCAAGGCCATTTAGGAGAGTGCAGGTTTATACCTTGAAAGTGTTTTCAAAGCAAAATAGCACTTCATGTTGAGCACACCATGAATGTAAAATGCCCTGATGGCTAGAAAGCCATCTTGTCTCATACAGACGCACACACAATACTGTAACCATAGCATATGTGCCAGTGTGTGTCTGTGTGTGCGTGTAGCTGTGTAAAGATTACTATGATATGCACATCTAAACCCTGGCTTATAAAAAGCCATTAACAGATTCTTAAATAAGCATTATAAATACCACTTGGATACATGCAGTTTAACAGCTATATGGAGTCCTGAATGAAGTCAGTTGTACAATGCTACATGTTCTAAGTGCAAGTACACTGTTTAAATAAACTTTAGCCTACATAGAACAAAGCAATGAAATATATTTTCACTTAATAGCCTGTATCTTTCATCCTGTTTGTATTACAGGCATATATTTTATTTTTTTGCCAATGATGCATATTAGCTCATTTACATTTAAACATATCAGACCATTTTATCTTTGTCATTTTTTAATCTAAAGTAGGTTCAAGGTAAAATTCCTTTACAAAATGAGTTTTGTTCGACTTTTAAGTATCATTCGGTTACATTTTCGTTGTGGCGTTATTTGGGAGTTAACGCGCGACCAAGCCTCAATATATATTATCCTCGTTGCAATTGAACCCATATTTAATGTAGTGTAGGTAAGATTTTCTTTTACCTTGTTAGATTTTGTTGAATGTTTTCGAGGATGAAGAAATGTCACATTTGCTTTCCATGTTGGCGTCAGTCTTTGCTAGCTTCAACTAGTAAAATGTGAATTTTTGCGCCAAAATCGTTTGTTTAGGACTCAAGGCCTTTGACTTCGATTCATATGTTCCTTCCGGTGAATCGATTCGTCTTACTCGGTCTTCGCTCTGGAAATTCTTATTCATCTTGGTGAATCGGTTCCTCCTACTCGGTTCTCTCTTTCATGTAGCGCTGGGATGTATGATTCATTCCAGTGAATCAATTTAGGTGGTTCATGAAAATGAACAAATAAAAAATGACACCGATTTGAGTCCTAGAACGGCTTGCTTAGCTCTTCTTATATTTAAAGCTGCTGTTTTCGACTTGGTTATGGAAATGATTGTGTGTTCTTGCTCTATAGTTGTATTTATTGTAAATGTATACGAAGTTTGATGCTGTCAGTTACTCTGATTGACACAGTTTTGTGGCAGAAAATACAGATTAGATTCATATGTATAGCCTATACTATAGTATAGTAGATGTCGCATCACTAGTGTTGGATCATGTTGCACGAGTTCGCCGGTCAAAAATGGGTTAGCTATAATTTCTCATCAGAAAATGTATGTAAATATATATATAAATAGAATCAAATATTAAAATACGTATCTTACCCCACCTTGAAGTTCATATAAACTATATCAAACTATAATAGAGCCTATTTTAATTAATTAAAAATCCTAAACATAATAAACATCTGACTGATTTTAGACATGGCATCGTCTCTTAGGCAAACACTATACGGGAAAACTTCCCATCTAAAACACAATTTCAGGAGCAGAAGAACGAAACTGGGTGTCACAGTTGCTAATCACATCAGTGGAAATGAAGGCAGTCCCACAATCACACTGACGCTGCGCACATCGCAGGCAGGTGAGAGATTGACGTCAAGTCGGATGAAAACGGCTGTGTAGAATAAATCTGCTCCTCTGTTCTACCGGAATACCTCGCTGTTTGAGGACTGTTCATAGAAAGTGAGCAGAAATCCAGGATTGTGATCAAAATGATGGTTGGACGGAGAGAGCGGTCTGTTGAAGGGATCGTCCTCCTTCAACGCCAGACGGTGAAATAACACAACAACCGGGTAAGTGAGCTTTGTATTGAGCCACACCGCTGCCTGTTTAATACTGAAACACTATAAGAAAAATAATGGATGATCAGTTGTGTTTGTAAATACATTTAGGCATTGTGTTTGTGCAATATGCAATGTTAATACAGGTCGTAGGGTGTGTGTCACTCAGTTTCAGACAGGGACTACACCCATTGAAGTTTATTATGATATGATGTTACGATTTTTGAATATTGACTGTATTTAATATTCATTCCACAGCACAATAATCTCCACCTCTCAATTGCATTCCTACTACCTGATGTTCAACATTATATTCACGTGATGTTTAATCTTACTAATTTTTATTATCGTTAATCAAGGGCAGTCATATAACTTAGTCAGGTCAAAAAA
>NW_015549577.1:1260339-1291092 GCF_001515605.1 Sinocyclocheilus anshuiensis
TATATATTTATTTATTTATTATTATTATTATTATGAAAATAAATAAATAAATAAAAGTAGCACTCAATTAACTGTTTTGCTTCATTGGACATCAAGGTGCTATCAAAATGGTTTAATGCAGAAAGGTAAACAATAATGTACTTAATATTAAACAATGCATTAATCTTCCTATGAACTGTATAGACAACAATATGCAAATTATTAGTATGGGTAAATAGAGAAAATGACCATTTTTGAAACACATAACAACAGTAGTGTGATTTATGGCCTTTGACATAATCACAAAATGATATAGGAAGTTTGTCTCCTCCATTTTTATTTTCGTTTTTAGATAATGTTGCCATTATTCTAAATGAACACTGCATTATGAACATGAGCCCATAACTATGTGCTATAAATTTGCCATCTTTGTTAATGGACACTGCATGGGGTTTTTTGGTGTCGTTTTGTTTTGTTTTGTTTTTTGAGCCAATCACCAGACCCATAAATGCAATGCAACTAATCGCTTAGAGCTTTAGGAAAATGCCATCATGACAATGCTGATTGGCTGATGGTACAGCAAGAATCTCTCGAGCTCTTCATGACCATGAACTATGTTGTGAGAGGCAGCAAACAAGGGGGAAAAAATCCATAAAATTATTTTTGGTTCTTCAAGGTAATGTTAGGGATTTACCAGCTAAATAATGCTAATCAGCCAGATTTTGACCAAATGTTTGTGCCCCAACATTTAAGAATTGCAAGTTAATTCTTTAACAGATGTTAATGTCTGTCTCACAGAAATGGCGAGTGATCGGGTGGCCATCCTTACGGATGATGAGGAGGACCAGAAGAGGAAATATGTTCTGTCTGAACCATTTAACACTCTGTCCCTGGGGCAGGTGGCAAACACTACACTGTCCGGTCAAACAGCACCACCTGCCCCCAACAACACACTCCCTTCTCAGCCCACTCAGAGTATGGACTGCATGGAGAGGTGCTGTGTGCGAATAGACAATCATCTCTTGATTTCCAAGGTCTTCTACTTCTTCTTTTACTCCGCCTATGGCTCTTTACACCCCCTGCTTGCCGTGTACTACAAGCAGCTGGGAATGACACCCAGCCAAAGTGGCCTGCTAGTTGGGATCCGTTATTTTATTGAGTTTTGCAGTGCGCCTTTCTGGGGAGTAGTGGCGGACCGCTTCAAGAAAGGAAAGGCGGTGTTGCTATTTTCTGTACTCTGCTGGGTGATCTTTAACTGCGGAATTGGCTTCGTCAAGCCAGCTGCTATGACCTGTGTCAGTAAGGACCCTACTGTTGAGGCACCAAACAATTTTACAAACTATACGCAAACTGGTAACCGTACCAGACAACGAAGATACTTGATTGAGGATATGTACTCTGCTCCTCCACTTTCTCAGCCAATATTAGAAGCATATGAACCTCACTCTAGATACATTCGAAGTGCAAATGTAAATACCACAGGCACTCCCTCTGGAAACTCCACTGAGAATCCTGTTGGCGTTTCGATGCCTTCTAACTCGACAATAGTGTCGCCCCGTACCTCAACACTTGCGTCAAAATCTACCTCGACAACTGAAACACAAGCTACCACTGCCAAACTCAAAGAGAATATCATAGTCTTTAATAAGGAGCAAGTAGATACTATATTTCTCTTGATCCTCTTGGTCATTATTATTGGCGAGTTCTTCAGCGCCCCAGCTGTGACAATTGTGGACACGGTCACTCTTCAGTACTTGGGCCAACATAGAGATCATTATGGACTCCAGAGAATGTGGGGATCTCTGGGATGGGGTGTCGCTATGCTGTCAGTGGGCATCTGGATCGACCACACACACATCACAATCTTCATCCAGGGTTCGGGTTGTGACCAGCCCGACTACAAAAACTACCAAATTGCATTCATAGCTTTTGGAGTCCTGATGACCGCAGCACTTATTGTGGCAACGCAGTTCCACTTTGACAATAGGGTTTATCGGTCAGATGAAGAAGAGTATAAGGAGGATGTGGAAATACCTCAAGTCCCACCAGAGTCCAGTTCAGATGATGCACCCGTGTGCTCAGAAAGCAACCCACAACCTTTTCCCTTCAGAGATCTCTTCCGGATCATTTGTGGCGTTCGCTATGGTACGGTTCTCTTTGTGGCCTGGTTCATGGGGTTTGGTTACGGTTTCGTGTTCACCTTCCTCTACTGGCATCTGGAGGACCTGAAGGGAACCCCCACTCTCTTTGGCATCTGCTCGGTGCTCAGCCATGTGTCTGAGCTGGCGGCTTATTTCATCAGCCACAAACTCATTGAGCTTGTTGGACACATCAGGTGGGAACCTAATTATGTAAAATATATGGCATAATTTTTACTTAACTGCACTTGTATTGTAAGTTTATCTACATTTACATTTGGAAAGTGGGCTTGGATTATGAATATTAATTTAGGGACGTTACATGCACTTAGAAGTCATTTTTGATTTGTTTTAATGGCAAGTATGCAGATGATAGACAAAGTAGGATAACCACTTACCGCTTGTACGTTGGTTCAGTCCACTTTCCAATGCAAGTGGTTGGCTGAGGCTTCTCCTGTTTTTTGGTACATTCATACTAGGGCTGCACGATAAATCGCATGCGATATTTAACGCGCATCTTGTCAGTAAAGCCGGTTCTTTAAGCTCTGTGTAGTTAATGCTGCTCCATGTGAAAGCCCGCACATGATGGAGATTTACGCTGATTACAGAATGGTTTTACTGACAAGATGCGCGTTAAATATCGCATGCGATTTATCGTGCAGCCCTAATTCATACTGACTGCAATTTGTCTAAACCATGAGTCATTCAGTTTCAGGGAGAGTAGACAATTGAGCAATTAAGTAGACAATTGAGCACACTTCAACTTATATGCAAATAAGCAGTGGCAACTAAGTGCAGACCATGTTCTGATAGAGTTGGATACTAAGGTCAGGTGAGAGCCAGTTCACACAGAAAGTGTTTTTGTGTTCCACTCTGCTGTTAATTGTTGAACTAGATGGACGTATTTAACTGGTGCATCCAGGGACGCGGGAAGTAGGGGTGCTGAGGGGGCTGCAGCACCCCCTGTTTTCACATGGTTGCAAATGCAACGCCAAGTTTGTTCATTTAAATTTATTCAGTTTTAGCATTTAATAATTTATTTGTAATGATCTCTGAAATGTAAATTGTAAGTGGGCTATAATAAACCCATGTTTATCTTTATAAACATGATTAATTTTACTTGTGATGTTTTCTATATGGGATGATTAGCCTAATCCTCATGAACACGTGACGCTAGCACATGGTATCAGACATGAACTGTACAGAATGCGAACAAGATTAACTTTAATACAAGGAGATAATGGCACAAAAGCAAATATCAGATTTTTTTAAATGCCCATCCCAGCAAAAACATTCCAAAATCGGCATCCAAACAACACCAGCCCCAGCACCGACGTAAGTGAACCAGCCCCCCCGAAATCCCCCCCTTCACCCAACACGGACACACACAGCACCCCCAACCGAAAACATCTTCCCGCGCCCCTGGGTGCATCGTGTCTTGCTACTTTTAGCCCCATGTTTTTAAGCTGTTCTTAAATGCAATAATGCTTCCTGTGTGAACGGACCATAAGAATGCCTATGTAGACTCTGCGACTTCCAGCAATTTAATCGCTTTTATTGTGAACACCCTTGTATGTTGCCAGTTATAGTTGTTTCTTTAAACCGTACCCAAGCAAAATATAGCTCTTAAAATATGATAATTGTTGTCCAGAGTTTGGGCAGGATGAATGACCCGTTTGGTTGCAGTTTTACCAGAAACTATATTAATTAGGAAGTGTCAGTAAAAATCTATTGGAGGCCACAGCCATGAAGGAAACATAATCTGAAGCAATATTATTTTACTATTTAGAATGTATAATTTATATAAATAATATGAATATAAATAAATTTAGTTTATTTATATTTATAGTATTTACTAATACTTTAAATTAGCTTTTATATTTAGATTATTAAGTTTAGTTTAAAGTGAATGGATATAGTTAGAAAGGCATATTTTCCTTATGTTGTCATTACATTCTGATTGCTTTAAAAGAGCATGCGTTTTACTAGATTTACTGACAAAATTATATTCAGTTGTCTCTTTTTTTTGAGCAATCTACTTTACATTTGGTATGTTATAGACAGGTGTCTTCTGATGTTCACAAAAGCTAAACAATCATTTATAATGTATGCTCAGGGGTTAGTGTTGAGCAAATCTTTGTATGGGAGGAGCCAACTATTTTATTTTAGTATGCTAGTTTATGTATTTTAGACCTGTGCCCAAACACCGCCTTCATGCAATGGTAACCATATCCTGGTTGCTCAATATTTTATGAGAACACTACCAAGCACATCTGGTCAAAAGTGATGTAAATGCACTTATTTCTTGTGCCATATCTGTGTTAACACATAAAGACTGGCAAATTTGTGGCATAGTGGTGGGCTCACAGGGAAAGTTCAAAGGTTGTTTAAGGTGTCTCAGTAAGTATTGTTGACTTTGGCTAAGCTCTAAATGGGCACTGCCTAGCCTGGGCACACAATGTACAGCCAAGATGCAGGCCACCCTTTTCCAGGATGTTTCCCATGTGTATGTGGGCACTGGTAAACAGGCACTTGGAAAGGTCTGCTCTCATCCTCAATCTCCTTTGTGGTATTTCTCAAGTGTGTGGTATTTCCCAGAGCACTGGCTCTTCAGTGTGAACAAGATGAATCATTTTAGGATAGCTCAGGTTGTACTGGTGGCTCAATCTTTGCATTTTTAATGATGTAAACTGGTAGCATTTGGCAGACGTTTTGCGATACAGAACCCTCAAACCAGTTTCAGTGACCACTTTCTAGCTTATGGTGATGTTATTTTAGTCGACAGATGCTGTTTTGTGAAAAGCTGATTAGTTGGCAGCAAACTGCATCTGCAGGTATTGTAATTCTGCTGCGTAACAGAACTGCAGCTCCATGCAACATATAAGATGATTTCTGGCTTACCACACTGAGCATTTTAATTTAGAATATTACAACTTGATTGTTGTTACAAAAAAAAAAAAAAAAGCTAATGGACATGAGGTGGTGAAACTTGCAGAACTGCTGCTGCTCACAAAGAGACTATATCTCACAATGTGATTTTATATCGCAATATTGTTTCATATTTCATAATGTGACTATATACCACAATTGTAATTTCTCACAATGTAACTTTATATCTCAATGTGATTTTATATCCCACAATTGTTACTTTATATTTCACAGTGACTATACAGTATCTCACAGATGTAATTTTTATATTAATATATGTTGTATAACATTTTATATATTTTATGAAATAATATATATTTCTACAACAATTTGCAACATTTTTATTTTTATAGTTCTTATAAATTAGTAATAAATTCATGTGTTCTACTGTATATTTAAAAAATCATCTATAGAGTCTTCTTATGGGGACAAAAATGTTCTGTTAATGCATATGATACCTTCAGTTTTGTCTCTGTAGCCTTTAAGTGGCCTGTTTTCAGTCATGACTGCAGAGAGGCCTGTAACTTTATCCTGCCATTAGCCCCATCACACATTGTCTAGGCTTTCCAGCATTGATCCACTGAGCTTGCTTCTTTTGTTGATCAATTCTAAAGCTTTCTAAAGGCAAAGGGTGTGGCAGAGCCAACATAGTGTACAGTGAAATGTTCTCTGTAGTTTGTAGAGTCAACATTTGCATGGCTTTCTCCCAGAGCTGCATGTAGTTGCATGAAGAAAGGAGTTGAAACGCTCCTGTTTAAAGGTTTTTGTGTAGTTTTTTTTTTGGTGTTAGCATGCTTAAAATGCACACAACTATAAGTAAGCTGTTAGTAGGTTGATTTCTCCAAAACATGTAAACACTGTGGAGCAAATCATTGCTCTGTTTGAGGTTCCTGACCAGCCTGACAGCGATACTGACTCAACCAATGGTGTGAGATTGGGGCGGGGCTATGTATTCTTTCAAGCAATGGTGGACAGGGAGAGTATTTAAGAAACAATAATTATTTTAATTAAAGTCGTGATGAAACGTAAGTAGTGATAGATCTTTTCTTCTGTATTATGTACATCCCAGTTAAACAGATTTTAATTTGTTTTAATTGTTTAAACTGTTTTAATGTAATTTGTTTAATGTGTTTTAATTATAAAACAATTTGTAGGTTTTTACTTTTTTGTAGTTTATATAATATAAATTAGTAATAAATTCTGCACAACTGTAAGTAAGCTGTTTGAATGTTGATTCCCTCAAAATGTGTAAACAATGTTGTGCAAAACATTGGTCTGTGGAGCTTCCTGACGAGCCCGACAACAGCAACACTGACTCAACCAATGGTGTGGGTTTGGGGTGGGGCTATGTATTTGTTCAACCAATGGCAGATGGGGAGAGAGGTTAGGAAGCCTGTTTGGAAACAATCATTATTCTAATTAAAGTTGCGATGAAGCAAAAGTAGCTACAGTCTTTTCTTCATACATCCCAGTTAAAAGGATTATCGGAAAAGAAAAAAATATAGGACAGGGACTTTTGTTTATTCATTGAATGTTGCTTGTATCAATGCGAGCTTGCAGGCGATCATAAAAAAAGGGGCGCTGTTTAAGCAAACTGAATGTTTGGAGAAGTCAAGACATATGTCACCTGTTGTTTAACCTAAAGATTTGGTTATGTTGAAATTACTAGTTAAAACATGAATATGAATGAATCATATGAATGAATTGTTCACAATAACATCAATAACATGCATTTACAAATTATAATCATAATGTAATTTATGACTGTAATTTATGCTTAGTGATGCTAGTAGCGAAGAAATTAGACGCTTAATTTTTAAAGCACCAGCGCCGGCACTCTCATGAGATTGGTTTTCCAGGAAACAACATTCGAATTAAACGGGTAGTAATGACATTAAAGTTGTTTTTTCCTGTTAGAGATTCTGTGTTTGTAGATTAGCACTGGTGAGATCTTGTGTGGTCATGCTCACAGCCCGTCTCTAGGACAGAGTGAGTCATTCATTCGGACGTCAGAATAGACATCACCAGCAAATGCAACACCCAGCCTTAACTACAATAGGCCTTATAAATAGTGGTCGACCGATATTGGTTTTTTGACAGCCGATGCCGATATCTTGGAAAGCAGGGGGGCCGATATAAAGCCGATATCATTTGTTTTTAGTTTTAATTAATATTTAAGAAATTTGAAATCATTTGACAATGGATTAAAAAATAAATGTGTAAAATAAACATACTTATACTGTAGATGGCAAAGTATTTTTCACAAATAAATAAATATTTAATAAAAATATAATTAAAAAGGAAGTAAACACTGTAACCAACAGGGCACTCAGTATTCTGGGAAATTTGTGTGCATTGGGAATCATATTTTTTAAATAAAGCCAGGGTAACACTCATTTTACATACAGCACAGAGAAAATGACATGAATATGACAGTGGGTAAATGGATAAAGCGCAGCATAATTTGAAATCACGAGTTTAACGTTTAAAGCATTAATTTCACACGGACCGACCGTCACACAGAGAGCACGCGATCATGCTGGATAAAAATGCACACTTCACAAGATCTCACAGCTGGATTCGACTAAGTTTGTGAAATTAAATGTTCATTAGTCATTCAAAGATTTGTTTAAATTATGTAAATGCGTATTTGCTTAATGCTGACGGCAAACGAGAAAGTATTATAATGTTTGTCTTTCTTTTTTTTTTATCAATATATTTATAATTTTCACATCAACAATTTACAGACTTAGTACAATTTACAAGTAAACATTCTTTCCTAACCACCCTTCCACCCCCATCACATCCTCACTAGACAGAACACTTAAATGAACATTCTTGCGAGGCATTGAGCTGGTGTGTAAAATAAGAAAAAAGGAAAAAGACAAATTAAAAAAAAGAGAAAAAGAAAAAAAAATAACAATACAAATAAATACATAAATAACAATACTGATAATAAAGCAATTAAAGTTAAGAAAGGGTTACATTATCACATCAGCATTTTCAGTCAATGTAACATCCAAATTATTCACGTATGCAATAAATTTGCCCCAAATCTTTACAAACATTGATGTATTCCCTTTTTATACCAATATTGTGTTATCCCATCTCTTAATGCCTCAGGAAGAGATGGGTTGTAGTGAAAAGGAGTATTGTTATATAATGATAGTAGCCAATTATATTTTTTCCTGTCAATTCTCAAACCCCAATTTGCAAGTGTGTCTAATGAATGGGTTGTTAACTACTTTCGTAACACAAGTCAATGGGATGAACAGAGCCTTATCTAGAGGAATTTCCCCTGCATGATATCTTTCAATTTGTATCCATGCAGGAGGCAAAGTACTATTCATCTGCCAAAACCATACCGCTCTCATTTGTGCTGCCCAAAAATAAGACATAAAATCTGGAAGTTGTAATCCACCTTTTTTAGATGCCATTTGTAATGTTTTAAGTTTAACCCTCTGAGTTTTATTATTCCAAATACATTTTCTAATTGAGCTATTGACTTTTGTGGGATAGAAATGGGAAGAGTTTGAAATAAATATAAACATTTTGGAAGAATGTTAATTTTTATGCAATTTATCTTGCCAATTAATGATAATGGTAGTGAGTTCCATCTTTCCAAATCTCTCAGTACTTTTTTAAGTAATGGGGAATAATTCAAAGAATATGCTTCTTCCAGCTTCGAAGGAATATTTAATCCTAAATAAACTATCTTTTCCGAATTCCATAAATGTTTGCCTTTCTATTACTAATAATATAAAAGCAATCGTTATAATACTTTTTGTATACATTAATTCCTTTGTTTAACCATTCTGTCTGATTATTAGACAGACTTCTAGCTGTATTTAGACAGAACTGTTAACGACGACGGCAAACAAGAGGGAGAATGTGAGCACTGTGTGCTCAGGCGCTGCCGCTCTCAGCGCCATCAAAATAAATGTCCAGTGTGGCGTCAAAATAAAAGCAGAAAAACTTATCGGCCGATGCCGATATTTGAAAAATACCAAATATCGGCCGATATATCGGCCGACCACTACTTATAAACCAAACTGGTTTAGCTACACCCAGTGTGACATTTTCATTGTACAGAAAAGCATTGTTTCATATGTATGAATGAAATATGACATACCAGTATTACATGATTGTGTTTTCTTTTTTTAGAGTCCTTTATATCGGACTGGCCTGCAACACTGCACGCTATCTGTACATCTCCTACCTGGAGAATGCATGGATAGTTTTACCCATGGAGGTGCTTCAAGGTGAGAAATAAGGTGTTTTTGTGTCGCCCGACTGGCCTTATCAAACAGGAAGTGTTGTGATTGGTGGGCTGTGCTCTTGAGTGACCACAGCTGACGTTCGAGATCATCTAAGGACATGAATCAGCTGTTTTTGCAGTATATCTGACAGCTTATTTCACATCAGACATGCTGTTGCAATCACACAGTTACCGTTTAGAAATAGGCTTAGGGCAGTGCCATTTGTTTCAAAGCTGAAAGAAATGTTACTGTTACTTAGGCTAGATGGTACAATATGTAGTTCAACATCAGTTCTTAGAAGAGTAAACTCTTTCTTTTCTCTGAAAAGCAGTTTTATTAAAATGCCAAGACCTTTGAATTTTTCTAAAACAGGTTTAAAAGCCTGTTTAGCTGCTTCAGCCACTATTATCTTGGGACTGTGTTGACTGTTGACACTGTACAGGATGACCATGTTCCCACCTCACATGTAGCGTAATGGTTGTTTGTTTGCTTTAACTGTGACTGAGTAATATGATATTATATACCATATTGTTAGCTTGCTATCAGTTTAAGTCTGCTCATTTATATATGCAAGTTCTAAAGAAACAGAGGAATATGAAAATAGAGTGTGAGATCAGTTCAAGACGACAAAGAACTTATTGAAGGAAGTTGTTTGGCACAACATAGATCGAAGTTTAGTTGTACAGTTGGTAAACATTTTGTTTCATTAATACGTAATTCAACTGATTTGAATTGTTATATACACATTTTACTCAATTGTGGCAGAATTTTGAGTCATAACTGTTTTATAATATTAATTGTACTGTTAAGTCTGTGTTCTGAAGCACTTTTGCTAGACTAATTAATCATTTGTAATGAATTTTCTTGTTATAATATAGGCAAACCAAAAGATAAAATTGTTCAAGTAATAATAAGTTATCAAATAATCACATAAGATGAAGTACCTTTCATTTGTAAGGTAAATTCACTAAATTATAAAAAAAAATGTGACCCTGGACCACAAACCCAGTCATAAGGGTCAATTTTTTGAAATTGATATTTATAAATAATCTGAATGAGGACTAAATAAGATTTCCACTGATGTATGGTTTGTTATGATAGGACAATATTTGGCCGAGATACAACTATTTGAAAATCTGGAATCTGAGTGTGCAAAAAAAATCTAAATATTGAGAAAATCGCCTTTAAAGTTGTCCAAATGAAGTTCTTAGCAATGCATATTACTAATCAAAAATGAAGTTTTTATATATTTACAGTAGGAAATTTACAAAATATCTTCATGGAACATGATCTTTACTTAATATCCTAATGATTTTTGGCATAAAAGAAAAATCGATAATTTTGTCTCGTACAATGTTTTTTTTGGCTATTGCTAAAAATATACCCAAGCGACTTAAGACTGGTTTTGTGGTCCAGGGTCACAAATAAGAATTACTATATAGTATTTAATTTATAAAGTATTTTTGTTCAATTTTCACTTTTACTATTATGACATTAAATATCATGAGTTATACTGCTGACTCTCAGCTTTAATTATTAATATTTTATGTTCTCATTTTTTTTTTATGTTCTCCCCTATTTTGTTTTTGCATTCTGTTCCTGATTAACTTTTAATGATCACTTGTAACAGAATGAAAGCATATTGCGTAATACTTGTATAGAGCTGCTTTTTAACATTTTAATTTTCAACGTATTCATATTTGCTTACCAACTGCAAATAGTGTCTTATTGATGTGGTTATAGACCTATATTACAAGGAACTCATGAGTAGTCAATGTTTATGCATTCAGGCAGACGCACAAGTGTTTATGTTAATGTGTCATGCAGGTTTGACACATGCATCAGTGTGGGCGGCATGCATCTCGTATTTGAGCGCTGCTGTTCCTCCAGCTCTGCGCACGTCAGCTCAGGGGATCCTGCAGGGGCTGCACCTGGGGCTGGGGAGAGGCTGTGGAGCCATGCTAGGAGGAGTTTTTGTGAACTTCTTCGGTATGACATCAACAAAGACCATGTGACGTCACAGACTTGCCATACATGTGCCTCATGCATGCTTTTAAGCTGTTATATATTTAGACACACTTACAAAGAATCAGACTCTTGTAGTAAAGGTAAATTCTACATTATTCTATATCCAAAAGTCTATGAAAATATGACATTTGCTTTTGTTTGTTTAATTTTTTTAACTTAAATACTAATAAATCATTATCTTATTTGATCAAAAATACAGTAAAAACAATACAACTATAAAATATTATTACAATTTTAAATAACTGTTTTGTGTTTGAATATATTTTACTAAGTAATTTATTATGCAATGGCAAAGCTGAATTTTCAGCATCATTACTCCAGTCTTCAGTGTCAAATGATCCTTCAGAAATCATTCTAATATGCTGATTTGCTGCTCAAGAAACATTTTTTTTTATTATCAATGATGAACGTAATATTTTTGTGGAAACCTTGATACACTGATTCAAAAGTTTGGGTTAAGTAAGTTTAAAACAAATAAATAATTTTATTCAACCAGGATGCATTCAGTTGATCTAAGTGACGAAGTTCATCTAAAAAAAAATATTTTTCAAATAAATTCTGTTCATTGAACATGCGTCAAAGTTCATTTTCATAAAGGAATCCAGAATAAAATGTCACAGTTTCTACAAAAATATTAAACAGCAAAATCAGTATATTAGAATGATTTCTGAAGGATCATGTGACACTGAAGACTGGAGTAATGATGCTAAAAATTCAGCTTTGCCATTGCAGGAAATAAATTACATTTTAAAATATATTCAAATAGAAGACTAGTGATTTTAAATGGAAATTATATTTCACACTGTTATTGTTTATACATACTGTATATATACAATTTTATAGAAATGCCTCAGACTTTTGGGCCTTGCTGAATATATATAGATAATATCCAAAAGGGTGATGAGAAAACTTTTAGATTGTTCTTTTCATTGTGAATGATATTCATCTTACAGTATCAGCCTTTTTCATCTTGCAAATTTCCTGTTTAGGTGCTGCAGAAACCTTCAGAGGCCTCGGTATGGCCTCTCTGGTCACATTACTTGTCTTCTCTCTGATACAGTGGCTGTTAGGTCAGAACGAGGATAAAAGTAAGTTCCTGCTGTTTTGCTGGAGTAAAACCTGCGACGGCTTATTGATTACGTCTGTGCTCTTTTACAGAGGGCTCGATGTTGGCTGAGAACATCCCAGTTCCCTCCAGCCCTGTGCCTATCGCCACTATTGACTTAGTCCAGAACCAATCTGCATCTCAGCCAAATCCCGAATCAAAGACGCCTCCTAAGAAAACCAGGCATCAGGAAGAGCAAGAAAATGCCAACAAGCCGGCCTGGGTGGTGTCTGCTTCCCCCTGGGTCACCATCGCTTTCGCCCTCTATCAGATCAGAGATATGGTTGCTTTGTCAAAGAACAACCACTGTGGTGAAAGTCAAGCCCCGCAGGTAGGGTGGCACCCTTTGTGATTTGGACATTAGGAGGTGGTGAAAGTTTCACTCCTGCTGTTTAATAACATTTCATGACCTTTTTCCTGCTAATTTTCTGCCTGTATTAGTTTGTCATCTTGGCTTTTTGGTATGTAATTATTGTGAAAACCAATATGGAAAAATTTCATACTGATGGAAAATTATATTTTATACCTTTTTACTGAATGATTAACTCTTTCTCTTTGCATTCATGCTGTCATTTTCTCAGGGGAAAGGTGAGGAAAAATATCTGTCTTTGCACTTTGTACACAAAAATGCATGCAGTCCTGTCACAGTCTGTTATTGCATTTCCTCTTTCATTCTTAATGTATTCTTGGATAATTTACATAAGTCTTACTAACACCATTGTACAACCCACTTCTTACCAAAATAAATGCTTTTCTGTTGTCAGTTTTGTTTGTCCTTTCTTAAAACAGACTTCTGTGCTTCAGCTGCTTTGTGTCGTTTATTTAAATTTTTGAGCAAATGTTTAAAGTCAGGACATCTTTTTTGTTGTCGTTTGTTTCCCCGCATTTGGCACAGTTACTTATTTGTCATTGTAAAGTACACATAGTGTTTATATTTGAAGTCAAATAAATGCTTGGTTGGTGCATCTCACGAAACATTTCAAGAAGATGTCCAGGTCATATTTCACCCCCTAAGAATACATATATTTTAAAAAATTCAAAAAAATATTTGAATTTAGTATTAATGAATCATAGTAATTATTGTTTGTACTGCCTTTATTTTTAATAGAAAAGGTATTACATTACGAAGTATAATTTCATTTAGTCTTAAATTCAGTCTATAAAAATAAAAAATAAAAAGCATCTACAGTATCTCACAGAAGTGAGTACACCCCCACATTTTTGTAAATATTTTATTATATCTTTTCGTGTGACAACACTTTATGGTAATGATAATTGAAGGGGAAAAAAGTTAATTATTTAAAAAAAATTATTTTCAGGAACATTTGGTTTTAGGGTGTTTTTTTTAATTAATATTTATGACTTAATCCACAAATTCTGACATTTTATTTAAGAAAATGTATAATTTAAATTGTGAAGTGTTTGTGTCATAGTAATAATTGTTTATAGTGCCTCTATTTTTTATTAAAATAAAAGGAATCATTTCATTTAATCTTAACCAGTAGGGGTGTAACCCCGGCATCCTGGGCAAATTTGCCCATTGGCCTCTGACCATCATGGCCTCCTAATCATCCCCATACACTAATTGGCTTCATCACTCTGTCTCCTCTCCACCAATAAGCTGGTGTGTGGTGGGCGTTCTGGCGCACTATGGCTGCCGTCGCATCATCCAGGTGGATGCTGCACACTGGTGGTGGTTGAGGAGATTCCCCCCCTTTCATGTAAAGCGCTTTGAGTACCCAGAAAAGCGCTATATAAATGTAACTAATTAAATTATAATTATTAATTAATTAACCCTATAGAGAATATTTAAATATTATTTCAAAATAAAATCAAAAATGAAAATCTAGTTAACAATGTGAATTTTTAAGAAAATATCACAGCTTAAAGCATCATGATCCTAAAATAGGCTTCATTATTTTAATTTTGGGGTGAAATTACACGTTTTTTTTTATTCATTCTAGTACACATCTTAACAAATAAAATGTACCTTACCTTAGACATTTATTTCAAATGTTTAACCTTTATGTGTCGTCCTCTTGTAGGAGACAAATGAGCAAACTTCAGCGACGCCACCTGATGATGAAAACACATCATCGCAACCCGATACAATTAGTCCGGCAGAATATCTCTCACAAGAACCTACTACCAGTGCATTCGTTCCTCAAAACACACATCCTGTCCGTCCTCTGGAAGAACCGCCTCCATCCACAGGGAGAAAAGAACCAGTAGAAAACTCAATTCAATTGCCAGGACATTCCAAACAGCTGCCTCCAATAGCACAACCACAATCAACAATCAAGTGAACTTCTTTGGGAAATAGCCTTATGATTTAGACATGGTATGGGGTGTAAAAGATGACAGCTGACATTGGACCAAAAATATTATGTTGGCCTACAGGTATTCTACATTAGCCGAGGCAATAGAATCAATATGCTTTGCACTGCCACAGTTGATGTCATGCATTAGTTGCAAAGAGCTTGCAAGTCTTTGTACAGAATGCTTGAAGAGTCAGTGCCTATGAGGAAATCTGCATATTTCTGAGTGATAAATTCTTATAATCCAACAGCAGAGGTGCTTCAGCAAAATATTCATGGGACTTGCCATTGCACTCTGTATAAAATGTAATTTTGCTATTCATGCTTCCATATTACTTGACCAAATTTAAATATAAAACATCTACTCTGTATTAAATAAAATGTTAAAGCCATGCTCTGTTCTGTTAAATATAGTTATCTGTAAAACCAAGTAGCTAATACAAACCATCAGAAGGTTGATTTGCCCTATATGGTGTCTGAAATCATGTGCCTCACAGCTTTGTGTATAATGACCTCTGCTTATAAAAGTTCTTGAAATGTTTACATATGATGACACAATACAATATTCTGGTTGAGAATTTAGCCATTTGTCTTTTTTTAATTTAATTAAATGGCAATATAAAAGGCTGTAAACACTTAAAATGAAATGTTTTTTTTTAAAACATACATTCTTTCTTCAGATAAAAGTTCAATAAAAAGGAAAGAATATGAAATGCCAGCATGTAGATGTGTAAACCCACATGAGATGATGCAGAACATACACAATGAGTTGATTCATTTTGAAGGGATGGTTCACACTAACATGAAAATTCTACAGAGCCTCTAAAGCAGGGATGTCCAGTCCTGCTGATTTTGGCTTCAACCTCAATTAAGCACAGCTGAACTAAAGTAATCAAGGTCTTAAGGATTACTAGAATCTTCCAGGTAGGTAAAAATTGGAAATAAAATCTGCAGGATGTCGGCCCTCCAAGACCAGGACTGGACACCCAAGCACTAAAGAAACTTGATGATTAATAGATATCAAGTGGAAGGCAAAAAAAAAAACATTCAGTGATTTAGCTGATGCTTAGATGTGCAGTTTTGAAACTTTTGGAAACCGTATGTCCTCGTTTAGTTTAACTATATGATAAAGAGCAATTTGGAGATCCCGCTAAACTTCCTCTATGTGTTCCAAGGAAGACAGAGAGGTTTGGATTAAGATGAGCGTGAGTAAACCAGACACAATTTGCATTTATAAGTGAACTGTTCCTTTAACCAACACTAGAGTGCACTGTTTCCTTCAATTACATAAATGCTGTGGGACTGTATGTGTTGAGGCAAATGTATTAGCAAACTGCAATGATGTCCTGATGATCTGATATACCTGAGAGCAGCACAGTCACTATCTATTCACACACACTATTAACATACAGTATGTACAAAAAAAGTGTTATTCCCAGCTCTGCATCACTTGGGTACGAGAATACAAACTCCTGCTAAAAAAAATATATAATAGTAGCAGCCCACTCTGTCTGAAAGACATCATTTAAACACAAATGAGAAAGAAAGATTATTTTTACAATCCTTATGGACCTACTAATGTTCCTTCAAGTCATTCCTTCCTAAAAATGTTTAGCGTTTCAAAAAGTCTCTTTAAAATTAACATGACAAAATTGACAACAGGACAATTTTAAAAGAAGTCCTGGTCTTCTGGATCCATGGGTTCTGGCTGAGGGGTGTAGGTGACAGGGGGATACTGGCAGACAGCTGGAGTATATACAGTATATACAGCAGGACTGGGGACATTATTTAGGGTTGGAGGACTGTTACTATCCCGCTCATCTTCGCTATTGTCCTCTGCTTCTCCTCTGTGCGACTGGGTGTCACTGGAGCTGCTGTTGAAGAGCATGTTTTCGTAATATTCCCCACCAAGCCCGTACTGATTCTCATGATTCTGAAGCTCCTCTTGAGTGACGTGACTGCCATTGCGCAGAAACTCTGCAAACCTGAAAGAGGCAGAAACAACTGGTGAGGAATATCACTCAATAAAATGGGATATATACAGTACATGTGTGCCCTGTAAACATGCTTATTTTGATGAATACAAACTGTAATTACTTTTGCGGTGATCTGAGCCTCAACACAGTGTCCCATGCAGGAAAGCCAGACTTGTTACAGTGCTCCTGTAATACTTCCAGGGAGGCTCTGGTGTGGATCTCTCCCTGCTCTCTGTACTCCTCCTCAGTCAGTAGCCTGAGCTTGGGCCGTTTCTTCCTCCGGAACAAGCCCAGGAATGAGTAAAAGAGACTGAAGGCATAAAGTCAGAGTTAATACATGCAAATTTTTATGATTACATATTTCAACTGTTCAAAGGTCAATTTCATCATATGATTCACTTTCAGCTTCTTAGACTTAGTCAACATTAACTCAAAATTACTGTATTTTCTTAATGCATGTCTTATTGTGTACAATATTGTGTACAGTTCAACTCAAAAATGAAAAAATATGCAATCTACTCCACGGTACTGCAATGCTGCAATCCTACAGATTTAAAGTTCATTCTTTTAATTCAGCTAAGAGGTCACACCGACGCCGTGACTTATCAATCTACTACTGATTACATGTCTTCACGAGATGGGGCAGAGTTCTTCAAACTTGAACTTTGGAACAAAGCAAAAAAAATCACATGAGCTTGTGTCTCCTGCATTCGCTTTTGTGTGAATGGAAGTCAATGGAACAAAAAGTAGTGTCACCGGCCCTTTACTTTTTAACCCCTTTCCTCCAACCACCTGGCTTCATTTTGGTAAGTAACCATGATCAGCTTTTGAATGAATTGGGTGGGGAAATATAAAGCCCTACCCTAAACATTTCTCACCTGTTTCACAGTTTGTGGTGCTTTTCTTACCTGCAAATCCACATCAGAAGGCTCCAGGCCAAGGGCAGAATCTTCCAGCACAACAGCAACATGATCAGTACGTAGTAGGCAGGGGGGATAGTAATCCCATAGTACAGCAAAACCATGCTCACTACTTGCATACCCCAGGTCATAAAGTTGAGGGTGTGTTTGTTGGTGATGGGGCCGTGTTTATAGCATACAGCAAAGCTAACTAACCCCGAAATGAGCACATAAACTGCAGAGAAAGAGAAAAGAGAAAATGTCAACATAATTTTTAAATGTCAAGTTTGGTATTATTGACCTCCCTGCACATGCATACATACATATGTACATAAAGCACCGTACCACTTGTAGCAAGGTAACAATAAAAAAAGCATAATTTGTATCAAACAGAAGCAGCCTGCCTGAGCTTGCCTGTCATTCATAAACAGCCCATAAAGCAATAGCAATAATACGTACACAGAACACTCAGGGTAGATAGATCTATACGCACTGAAACAACTAAACGTCATGTTGAATATTCATTTTTGGGTGAACTATTCCTTAAAGGCAAGCTTTCACTTGCTAAAATGTGCATTGGGTGACTATGGGCCATCAATATTAAATAGTTGATGTCATGTGGTGTATTTGTCGAGTTTACATTCACTGAATGCAAACATTATGGGCTGCTGCTGCAACAGAGCAGAGCAATGGATTGCTAAATACTTTAGTATACAATCAAAAGAACGATGGTGAAATATAAATGTAACAATAATGGTTATATTAATTTACTTGGTCATTGTTTACTCACTATAAAGTGATTCCTAACCTTTCTTGTGTTTTGATTTCTAATTATAAATGTTGAAAACAGTTATGCTGTTTAATATTTTTGTGAAAACAGTGATAATCAAAAGTTTTGCTTTACCGTCACGTCATAAAATATTTTAATCTTTAAATCTACTTTTTGTTTTGCTTTTGAAACAAATGGTTCTTAAAAAATATCCGGACCATCTTTTCTAAATAATGATAGTAGATGGGGACCGGTCTATCAAAAAATCATGATAAATGTTGTCTATGTGATTTGTACACTATATTTCAAGTCTTCCTAAGCCATATGAAACCTTTTTGTGAAATTATTAAAAAAAAAGAAAAAAAAAAGTCTTCCCCTCTAGCTAAAATCACTTTTATTGTATAGAATCATTATATGGAAAAGAACATCTAGCTCGTTTCGCTCTTTAAATCAAAAATCACCTTTTGACAGTAAGTCACAAAATGCTTTTTTGAGTGAACTATTCTTTTAATGTTACAGTAGATTTGAGAAAACAGAAGAAAAAACAAAGAGGAAATAAAAGGGCCAAAAAAAAAAAAAACAGACATTCACTGGGGCTGTAATCCTCCCAGAGCCTTTTTGTTTTAGGCATAGAAATCAATGTTCCAGCAGCACTGCAGATTCTTTCCCTTAATCTTAATATGCCTGTGGTTCTCGCATTCAAACACTGATGCATTTACATACTGCGAGTGCTTGAAGAGGGAAATTGATTTGGCAGAGAATAGAGTCTATTGAGCAGTCAAGAGGCAGTCATTTCAGCATTCAAAATACTTGGCCCTCATATTATAACACTAACGGAGCCAAGATATACGATACAAAAGGTGAATCTCAATCTGCTCTAGACTGTTACTATGCAATGCTGGCATGTTCTAATGCGAGCGCTTCAGTTGATGAAACATGCAGCGAGAGTGTAGAAGGATAATCTTTCTAAATGACATGTACGGTAATTATTCTATTGTATAAAGAGCACGTCAAGCAAATTAACAGACAACATGTGGCATTCGACTGAAACGCAAAACTGTACAAAAGGTACATTTGAAAGACCATTTATTAACATTAGCGAAGGCTTACTGTCTGATGTAATTGGCTGATGAGATGATTGCAAAGGAAAACAGGGCAAGATGGGTTGTAACAGAAAAAGGTTGCCTAGTTACCCAGTAATTCCATCCAGTGCTCAGTCACGATGTCATCCCATTCATTTATCACCCTCTGGATCCCCATGTAGGACAGACCAGAGCCAGCGCCCAACAACACCAGGAACAGCCCACGCTGGGGGTAAAAAAGCAGAGCCTTAGTGAAAGTGCTTGACCTTCTGACCTACCCCAAAACTATGAGCTGCCAGTCAATCTGTAAATGATTGCACAGCCCTGTTTTTTTTTTTTTTACATAAAACCTTACGATGATGTACATGCCTGAGGATGTTTTGTGTTGAGGAGTGAGTCTCCACCTCCCTTTATCTTTAATCTCATCAATGCCAGCATTGACAGGCTTAAACTCATACTACTCATCCAACATGTTTGATCAGTGGGAGGAAACATGTGATACTGTGTATCATGATCATGATAAAGGTTGTGACAGTAGCATTACACACTGTTGGTACGAAGTTTCTGAGAACAAGCGTCAGGAAAACAAATATGCCGACGACTCCCAATGTAACTCCAGTGGTGTAGAAAAACAGTGAGCTCCTGGAAAACATGAAGAGTCGGTTAGAATAATAAGTTTTAAGTTTCAACCACAAATGAATTAATAAACAATTCATGGTGACCATGGCTGTCAAGCTCCAAAAAGTACAAAAAAAGCACCATAAAAGCTACATGAAAGTAGTCCACATGACTTGTGAGTTATATTCATGCAATAGTTTTTGTGTTAGAAACACACTGAACTTTAGCTTGTTATTCACTAAAAATCTTCCCCGGTTACAACATACGTGAGAACCAATGTCTTTTTGTCATCAAACCTTGTGTGGAATGCACACTATTTTCAATGTTAATGCAGGTGAGACTTCAGAGCATTGGCGGACAGCCAGATTTTCAGCTAACAAATATTACATTTTATGCATTGACTGCAAGACCCCTATTGTTCAAGATGTTGTTTAAAGCCTCCCATGAGAGCGAATATACTTCAGCTGACAAAGCTGCTTGTTTTAAACTTTTTAACTTACAAAAACTAAGAATGGCATTATAGTGAAATAATAACAGATAATTAAAATTAATACAAAGTAAATAAATTCCATAATTCCAGGCATCTCAAGAAGTAAATGTATTTCACACTCTTTATGTCCAATGAAATTACATGGCGTTTCCAGATGTTTATGATTATGGGATAAGGTTTCGCATTATTTTAATCAGATAAAATGCTCCGGGTGTGTGTTCACGGTGTGTGTGTGTGTGTGTTCACTACTCACTGCTGTGTATGAGCACTTGGATGGGTTAAATGCAGAGCACAAATTCCGAGTATGGGACACCATACTTGGCCACATGTCACATCACTTTCACTTTCATCACTTTCACTAAAGCTATTTCTACCTGTTATAATATTTTAGAGCTTGACATATATTGAAAAAAATAATCACATTTATTACAGAAATTTCCATGACATTTCTAGGTCTGTAAAATCACACTATTTCCTCATGCAGTGTCCAGGTTTTCCAAGACCATTAAAAAAATTTATTTTTGTGGGCATGAATTAAAATAATATTGACCCTTGTTTAATTGTTTAGCTGTTTAGTTAGTTGAAAGCTTTAAAAAGTCATTTTAAACCATCTTGCAGCCTTCTTTGAAGTGTGTGGCCCCCTGGTTGAGAACCTCTTTAATAAAGGCTTTATAAATTTGAAATCACGTACTGAACTAAATATACCCTAACCAGGCCAGAGTATGAGAGTGGAGTGGCAACAATTTCTCCTCCGAACTCCAAGTATTCAATGATCACTCCACTCCAGGTTCAGCATTTCCTGCTCCTCGCTCAACTGATCAGAAACACCACTCCGCCTTCGCTCCATGACGAAATTTGCGACTGAAATATTTCAGTATGTTTTGAAAAATCACAAAGTTCTGTTCAGAACTTATATTAAACTAAAAATAAATACACAATATTAGAAGAATAGTTTAATATTAAATGACTTTAACTCACTTGTCTGTGCAGCGTCTCTCTACAATGGCGAAGCTGAGGGTTGTAGTTACTTCAGAAACAAAGAATATGCTGTAACTTTTCCGTTTTCAAGCTGATAAATCACAGGACATTGTTGACAATAATTTTCTGCACTCCTGAATGTTTCTATGTGCGCGCGATCTGTACGTTATGTACAAACTTGTGTGTTGTGTGCAGCAATGTAGCAGCACTTTAGATTAGAGCGGAGATTAACTACCTGTACAATAACCTGTTTAAAACGTGAATTCACCCAATCAATATTGAGTATCCACATGCTACAAATAAACATGCTTGAGATATAACCTCCTGCACTCGTCCATCGCCGTCATTATACATTCACCTTCTTTCTGATTTGAGTGATCCACATATCTGTCAAGCTAGCTAATGATGCGTGAATTCTTGATAAAAATGCAGTTATATATAATGGGCTGTTTGCATTAATTGTGCTCATTATAGAGCGGTAGTGGAGTGCTCTTGGAGCAAGTGAAAACCACAATGCTTTCAAAAAATCCACCCACCGCTTGCTCCAGTTAAAAATCACGCCACTCCCCTCACATACTCTGATCCAGACAGCAGAAGCAGGCATTAACTGACACCCAAAATATGACTTCAGGAGACTAGAATGTACCACACTAGTTGCACTAACCAATTTTACCATGCTTTTACAGTGTTTTTTTTGATGGTCAGATGGTCTATATATAAAAAAAGGCTGCATACAGATTCTTCAAAAAATGCCTTCATTTTTGTGTGTACAATTCCTTAAAATGTAGTGTGATTTATATTATACTACTTTATCCCAGTTTAAGGTGGTGTAATTTAAAAAAGAAAAAAAAACTTGATCAGAATTAAATCTGATTCTCTACTGCAGATTATCTCTAGATGAGAACATCTGAACTGCTAAATTGCCACTTACCTGCATATGTTTCCCGCTCCAAAAAACAGCACCAGACCACACACAAAAAGCAGGAAGCACATTCTATTTAACCCTGTAAAAGAACATAAATAATCATGATTCAGTGCCCAACTACTCTTTGTAAGAATAAGCTGTGCGTGATATTCTGGCTCACTTTTGTTGGAGACGTGTAGTGTATACTTAGTATTGCTTCTAGGCGATTTGGTCATGAAGCAGACATCTTCATCAACCAGTGAAATGTCCAAAGACTTCTCCCTTTGGATAGTGGGTGGCCAGTAGCGTTCAACAAAGCAGTTAGTAACTGTGAGAAGATCATCCGGATGATGGCAATTTCTGGTCTCCACTGGAAACACGACAAAGATGTCCTCATCACTTGTCACATTTACCTGTGAACAACATATGTCTAGTCAGTATTCAATTTAAAGGGAGAGTTAACTCACCCTCATGTTATTCCAATAAAATAAAATAAATGTTTAAAAAAAAAAACACACACACACTACAGCATGATGTGATATTACCTTGAAGGTGGACCAGAAGTCCTTCCATTCGATTTCTGTACCAGGGCTGTAACAGAAGCATTGACTCCCAGAATACTCGTGGGCACTGTCTCCTTTCACATAGGTGCAATCTGTCAGAATCAGGAAAGAATCAGTGTTACTCCTCTACTTTAACAATCCCCATCATTCGTTTTCTTTTTTTCTATGTCTAAAACAGTACAAAAGCGTCCCAGAAAATCACAGCTGGCAACAGAAGAGCTTCTGCCCACAGGCTAAATTCATTCTAATCACTATACTACTACAACTGCAGCATCCTCACTTTCTAAATCCTGACATGCTCATGTGTGGTTGCTTCGATCCAAAAGTATTACTCACACAATTTATTGTTGTTGTTCATTTATAAATGGAAGTATCACTTATGGCAGGGTTTCCCAAACTGGGGTTCATAAGGGAAATGTTACTGTAATACATTTGTTATTTTGATTAGATAATCATTAAGGGTTCTAAAAACAGAAGCAAATAAAGTGGGAGAGTATACATACAATATACATACATATGTACCTAATTTCAATGCTATGGCCTTTGTGTAAATATTTAAAGATGGCCATCTTTAAGCATGACTGTTTTGTGGAATGGTAACACTTTACAATAAGAATCCAACATGAAGTCATAACAATAAACATCAAGGTATATGCCTAATTAATATATTGATATTTATTTATATTTAAAATGTACAGTACATTTTCACAGTTCAGAAGTGTTTTTTTTTTTTTGTAGTAATAAGGTTGAGCACAATTTTACTTAGAAGTGTTACGTTTGTTTTCAGTCAGTATCCATTTTAAAAACTACTTATTGAATCCGTTGCCAACCAGTGTGGTCCAACCTAGTTATCATCATCTGTAAAATCTGTAAAATCGGTTCACCTCTATTTATAATCCATAAATCTAATTTTCTGTCAAGTGGGCTTATTTGGAACTGCTCCACTGTCACATTAATGCAACTCATAAACATTAATACAATTCATAAACTTTTCTACATTGTTTTCATTAATGGAGACAAACTGGGCACAATGAGGAAAAATAGACACTATAAGGGACTGCAGGGCCTAAAATAAGGCCTCACAACCAAAAGACAGAGTTGTTATCTAGAACCTGAAACAGAGAGTGAATAAATGAGTCTTGACAGACAGGTTAGAACAGAGCTGTCCAAACTCGGTCCTAGAGGGCCGGTGTCCGGCAGAGTTTAGCTCCAACTTGCCTCAACACACCTGACTGGAAGTTTCTATGCCTAGTAAGAGCTTGATTAGCTGGTTCAGGTGTGTTTAATTACGGTTGGAGCTAAACTCTGCAGGACACCGGCCCTCCAGGACCGAGTTTGGACAGCCCTGGGTTAGAAGGACCATGATAAGATTACAAACACATGCAGACAAACCAGTTATGTTTGGTTATTGTTGACTGGATGCTGAAAAATCTCACATACTAAAACCGTAATCCACATTGCTTTTTCTAAAATAAAAAAGGCAGGAAAACCACATACCACGTTTCATTTCCTTAGTCTTTTTTTAAAACGTATTTAATACTGTTCTCATAAAATTATTTTTTGTTACAGAACAGTCTACTTTACTTAAAAACACAAAATACAAACAGATTATATTATAAATAGATTTTAAAAATAATAAAGTCCCTATCCACACAGTACCACGGGTATACAAATGCTTCACTAGATTTTGACATACAGCATTTGTGTCCAGCTCACACAGTTCACGACCCAAATAAACAGTACTTTAACTGCACTCGGCGATTTTATCGCATTTAAAATCCCAGATAAAGGTACGCAGCATAATACCGTTATCTATACACAATGTGCCTGTTTTGTAGTGTTAATGGCGTTTGTTTATGCTGCTGTCTGTTTAGCATATGACTCGAATCATTTACCTGCGTATGAATATCCTTTGTTTCCCTCTGCACGTTGCCATGAAGCACACAAAAGAGTTAAAACGGGTATAAAAGCAGCTAACTTCCCCATGTTTTTGTGGATTATTGTGCTAAATGGATAGATTTGACAGACAGCAGGTTAATGATTGGCCCGCTAAGCTAACATGAGCTAAGCTAATGTTTTCGGTTTCAAATTCGGTGGGCTTCGTGTAACCCAGACCAGACTAACAGTTTCAGACTGCATGATGGGTCCCGAAATTTAATTTACTCATTTGTCATGTAGAATTTATCATGTAAAATGCTAAATTACAAAAGTCGTTAGATACACAAAAGCGCGCATTGAAAGCTATTTCAAAGTTTAAGTTGTCTTAATGGAGTCTATTTGGGCGTTTGATGTTTGATTAGTCCAGTCTTAATCCGCAGTCAAAGTCAATAACGCTATTTTGTAGTTAGATTTACGTACTATTGTAGTTTTTAGTATTTTCAGTTGGCTTCTATTATTTTTATTTTTTTTAGTCTTTGTTTTAAGTTTAGCATAAATTTTAGTAATTTTGTTATGTGGTTTTTGTCATTTGTATTACTTTTTGTTCTTTTTAAATTTTACTATTTAGGTTTCATTTATTTTTATATCAGTCTTCATATTTTTATATCATTTATGTGCTAGTAATTTTAGTGCTTTAACTTTTCAGTTAATTTTTCAATATTTCTAATTTTCATTACATTTTTCCATCTGATATTTAGGTTTCATTTTATTTTATTTGTGTTTATAAGTTTAGTGTAAAAATGCCAAGAAGAAGCTATTCTGATATTAATAAGATGATTTTACATCCATTTGTTCACAACAGAAGGTTGAGCACATTGCATTGTCTATCTGTCAAAATCTTAAAAATCATGAATTTTGTAATGCCCTAACATAATTAATTGTTATTATATTATATAGTAAAATGTAGAAAACATGGAAAATCCATTGTTGTCTATCAGCAATTTTAAGCAATCTTAAAATGTCTAGTCCTGCAAATGCAGTCTTGAAGCAAACACAAAGATAAGCTGTGGGAAGAAAAACGTTAAACCAAAATCTAGAGGAGACCAGATGAAAATGTCATCTCTGTGCATTCTTCGCCCTTTGAAATGGAAGGGGGATTTTTGTGGTTTGTAAACATGCATTAATAGACAGTAAATTAATTCTAAATGAATTTTTAATATGCATGGAATAGTTCACCCAAATATAAAAAGTTGTTGAAAGTGTACTCACCCTCAGGCCATCCAAGATGTAGATGAGTTTGTTTCTGTCATTTTGATTTCTAGGAAGAATTCTAACCTCGTTGCCCAAGAAAGAGAGCATTTCTTTTCTCAGTCAACCTGTTAAATGACAACATTTTAATCATTTTGCTGCTTGCACTCATCAATAACTTTTAGCACTAATAATGAAGCTTATCTTCAGTTGCTGTAGCAGACTGTCAGAAGGTAATGTCCCACAGGGGAAAGTATACTAAGAAAAAAAGTGTTGGTTAGAAGGCTTTGTGGTTTTTGTTAAGGTACAGAAAGTCCCGTTTTTGACGCAGAGTCAGTTAAGGGCCTTTTAACAAAATAGCTCCACAGGTTTCATGACCGCTGGTTCAGAATATTAAGAGATAATGGTAAATAAGATGCAATATATATTATATGTATATGTACTGTATATATATAAATATATATATGTATATATATATATATATATAAGAGTCCAAACAGCTGATAAAAACATCACAATAATCCACAAGTAAATCGCACAACTCCCATCCAGCAATTAATGTCTTGTGAAATGAAAAGCTGCGTGTTTGTAAGAAACAAATCCAACATTAAAGCGTTTTCACTTTAAACCATTGCTTCTGGCCTAAATGCATAGTCCACAATCCATAATAACACTTCCTCCAGTGAAAAAGTCCATCCCCTGTTGTCCTCTCACATAAAAATCACCGAAATATTTGTTTAGAACTGTTTTGAATAGTTTTCTCTTGGTCTGTGCAGTTGTGTGCATATTTGTCTCCTACTTCAGACGAGATAACTTTTTCACTGGAGAATGCAATATTATAGTGAACTCGTATTTTAGCCAGAAGCAACTGTTTGAAGTTTAAAAACATCTATAAATGTCTGTTTATTACAAACATGCCGCTTTTTACTTTATAAGATATTAACTGATAGACTGGAGCCATGTAGATTACTTCTAGATTATTGTTTTAATCAGCTGTTTGAACTCTCATTCTGACGGTGATGTAATGCTACATTTTTCCAAATATGTTCCAATGAAGAAACAAACTCATCTACATCTTGGATTAAATCTACATATTGAGTACATTTTCAGCAACTTTTCATTTTTGGGTGAACTATTCCTCTAACTGTAAATATGCATTAATAGACACTAAATTAATTGTAAATATGCATTAATAAACACTAAGGCTCTAAATTTCCAGTTTATTTTGCATTTGTTTCTTAATTCTCCTTATTTTATGTCACAGAATGAGACACAAGTTTCAAAATGAGACACAAGTTTCATCGTAACAGCTGCGGTCTACTTCAAAAAGAGGTTTTGGCAAAGAGCGCATTCCATTGACGAATGCCTCTCCAAAACAGAGAAGGACTTCTGAGCTTGTGATTAGTGGGCTAAAATCTGACACCCACAGAGCTGGGCCTTATGTTGGTGCACTTAAGCCCGTCCTACACCCAGGATGGCTGGAGGACTTTGAAGGCAAATAAGGCCTCAAGGCTTTCTGTCCAATGAAAGTGCTCAATGTTGGTGACTTCTTTTCTTGATCTTTCTGTTTCTTTGTTGTTGTGTTCATTCATGTGCAGGCCACATGTTCTGCAGTTGCATTTTTAAAATAGTGGCACATTTGTGGTGATGTGATCTTTGTTTTGCGAGTTGGAAGATTGGCAGTTTCTTCTTTGTGTATTTTCTTACCCTTGCTTATGCTTTTTTTCCGTTCTGTTTCCTGAAGGAGGATAGGGTGGTAGGCTGCTGCTAGGCTGCAGAGAGCAAGAACGGTGATTGACATAAGCAGAGAGCTGAAAAAAATCAGTCGAGGCTGAGTCTTTCTGTAGGTAGGCGGATGAGTGGGGCGAACCAATCCTCAGCAGAGCTTGTTTTTAATTGCCGTCTGGTAAACATCAAACGTGAAAAAAACAGACGATTCCATCTTAAGATACAGGGTGTTTTGGAAAATATGTTACGCTCGCTGTGTGATTTCATCTATTGCTTTATGCTGAACATATTGCAAGTTATTATATTCCTGAGATGCTCGCTGTCTCGGGTCATTAAAAACTCTTGTTTGCTTTGTTGTCAGAATTGTAAGTAGTGCAGATGCTGAGGAGGAGTTTTTTACTTGAGGGAACGCTTGAATGTTTTAATGCTCTTCTTTGTGGTAAATGTTGTTTATTTTAATTAAAGTTCACCCAAAAATGTTAATTCTGTCACAATTTTCTCATCCTCATGTCGTTCCAATGTGTGCGCTGTTACAGGTTCCGTGGAGCACAAAAGGAGATTTTTTGAAGAATGTTCATGCAGCTCTTTTGCATACAATGACAGTTCAAAGTGACAATGAATGTGGTCCAATAAAAATGTTCAGTCCATACTTTTGGTCATATATGCTCCTTTTTTTTTTTGCACATAACTATTGTATGGCTTCAGAAGACTTGTTATATAATACACAAATCACATGGCTATATTTAAGGTGCGGTTTAATGGGGTTTTTTTGGTCATTGGAGCTTAGCAGCTGTGTTCACTATGAACCATTATAAGATAATTTTATATATGCTCACCTTTTTATTTATTTATTTGTTTTTCTAAATTCTTTGATGAATAAAAAATTATTTATTTGAAATATATTTCTTTTATAACATTATAAATGTCTCTCCTGTCACTGAATTTGAATTTAATGCATCCTTGCTGAAGAAAAGTATTAATTTCTTTCAAAAACAATAAACCTTTCTTTTCATCTCTTTTACATCTTTATTTCTGTATTGAGGATTGTGACCTATGTAACCTGGCATTTTTCGTACATAATAATGCGTGTCAAAAACCACTGTTTTTCACCTCCCATCACATAATGATCCAAACAACTAGGTTGGAGAGATGTAAGAACTGCATGACCCTCGATTAATCCTTTTATTTTCATTTCTCTATTTAAGGTCGCACATTGATTGGTTGGATCGTTCCTCATTAGCCATGCTGTGCAGAAAATGGATGGAAGGGTGGGAGGCAATCAGACTCTGCTAGTGGTAGAAGCCCCGCCCACACAGCCAGGTCCACCAGAGGCCCAGAGATGTGATTACAGTTCATTAACGTGGTGTGTGTACAGGGGGTGGGAAGGACACTGGTCATTATTGTGTTCAAATGTAGGTGGTTCCCTGAAACACACAGGAAGACGTGGGCAGCACACACACCCATGCTGCAGCCCTTAAGTCCTTTGTGAGGAATACTGGATTCAGAGTTTGACTCTAGGGAGTTGGCAGTGCATAATTACTTGGACGTGCAGACAGAAATTTGTGTTTGGTTGCAGTGGCACTTTGCATTTGACAGGGCTATTTGGAGGACTAGCTCATATTCTAAATTCAGCCAGAGGTATTTAAGCACCTACAAATTAACCACAGGTGTAATTCACCAAGCTTCGAGTATATGTTTCTGCAAGATGGGATTTGTTTATATCTGATTCCTCGAGCAAAGACACATTTACTGTAGAATGAAACCATTAATGAATTTTGTAATGTCAAAAGCGGAAGTGTGTTAATGACAGACCCTTAAAACATTACAGAAGGGGATGAATCTCACAAAACATGTCAAAACTCTATGGCTATATTTCATCCTCAAATCAAAAGAAATAAGAAATGACATTTTAAAGAATTTAAGAAAAGAAGGTTTAAGAAAATGAAGCTTTAACATTTAGCTTTGACATTAATTTCATGACAGTTAACTTTTACATTTATTTAAAATGCTTTAATCCAAAACTTTTGAATGAAGAACATTGAAAAGCAATTGTCTTCTTATTTTTTTTATTTTTATTTTTTTGGGTATTATTGTTCCCATTATTCTCAATGGTGATTCTCATTAGCATCTCATTACTATAAAAATGATTGTAACACAATGATTTAAAAAAAATTAAAATAAGCATCAATGAAAGAAACATATTTCCCACTGATGTCATTACTAAATATGTAACAATAAATGGTAAATCAATAAATAAGTTTTAAAAAATGATGTAACTATTATTTAAATATTTATTATAATATTATTGAAATTGTAAAGTATTTAATGAGAATCACTGCAAATACTGTCAATTAAGTTTCTGCAAAAAAAGTTTTTGCAAAAAAAGTGTGTTATTTTATCATCATTAATATACTAGTATAGTTTTTATTAGGCTAACTGAATCAGGTTTTAGTTTTCCATTTTCATTTTAGTTAAAGTTTTAGTAACTTTGTTCTGTGTTTTTGTATTTTTAGTATTTGTTTATATATGAGTGTGTGTGCAATCACTGCAAATACTGTAAATTAAGTTTCTGCAAAAAAGTTTTGTATTTTTAGTATTTGTTTATATATGAGTGTGTGTGTGTGTGTGTGTGTGTGTGTGTGTGTGTGTGTGTGTGTGTGTGTGTGTTGGGTTTGCGTGTCAGTACCATGTGCAGATGTGCTCAGATGTGTGTTTCTGCAGGAAAGCGCAGTATCAGCGGATAGGCAGCATGAGTTTGGAGCGGGACTCCATGGAGGACTACTGGAGTGAGATGAAGAGCATCGATGAGGAGCGTCAGGGAGGACCGGAGGAGCTGATGGAGCGAGCCAGCGTGGACGGTGCGGA
>NW_015549577.1:1291443-1293855 GCF_001515605.1 Sinocyclocheilus anshuiensis
ATTAATATACTAGTATAGTTTTTATTAGGCTAACTGAATCAGGTTTTAGTTTTCCATTTTCATTTTAGTTAAAGTTTTAGTAACTTTGTTCTGTGTTTTTGTATTTTTAGTATTTGTTTATATATGAGTGTGTGTGTGTGTGTTTGTGTGTGTGTGTGTGTGTGTGTGTGTGTGTGTTTTTCATTCATTTTTATTTCAGTTTTCTTATTTTTATTTTCATACATCAAGTTAAACTAAATTAAAATGAGAAATATTGCCATGTAAGCTCAAGTAACGAAAAATGTGCATTGTAGTTTCAGTTTTAGTTAACCCTAAAAAAACATACATTTTACATTACGGTAATGAGAATTTGGGAGTGAAAACATGCTTAATTGTCATTTAAAAAAAAAAAAAGTAATAGTAATAATGCTGAAATGCAAAAATGTATTCGTATAGAATGGTGAATTTTTTTCCTGTAAGCTGACACTGTGAGTAGGTTTATCTGCTCCACACTCTGATGCTGTGAACATATAGCCATCGTAAAAGCAAAGCTACCTTGATGTGTGACAAGAGTTCCCTGGGGCAAAGCACTCTAGGAGCCATCTGTGTTCAAACTACAGGGATTACACTGCTCAATCCCCGTAGCAAATAAGGGAATTAGGGTGAAATTTAATCATATACCGAATTATAGTCACTGACACGATATTACAGCCCCCCATGAGCTCTGTGTGAATGCAGCTCAGACTGATTGACTTAATCTCATTCCTCAACCTGATTTCGCGATCATGGTATCTCCCTTGCTTGGTATTCAGTCTCTTTTCTTTTGGATTTCCCTGTGAGCATTTCACATTCAGATTCTTGAGTGCTTACAGTCCATTCATTGGGACTGTCAGGATGTCACTTGCTGAATTTATTCATTAACTGGCTAAGTATGCTTGTAATGCTTCCATGTGATTCCCTGTATTGATCGTGGAGTCAACAGTGCTGTTGAACCGGTTTGATGAGAGTTATTGATCTTAAATAGAATTTTCAGAGCCTAAGTGGCCAGTCATTTTGATACTCTCAGTTCTTTTTTCATATACTGTATTTCTCATTGCAGAAGCTATATCATGTTCAGTATTTATTCTCAAAGTCATATTGAATTAAATGAGTTGGCACATGTTCTTATCTTATATGCTTCTTATATGCTGTCTGTTGGCAGCTTTCACTGTTTCTCCAAAGATATTAAGTTATTTTCAAAGGCACTCTGCCTCAGCCCAGCCACTTGGTTTTTGCAAGCATACTGTTAATTGTAATTTGTTTTATCAATGCATTAAAAATAGATACTGTATCGCTGGACGACTGTGTACCAGTGAGTGATGATGACAAATAGTCATACTGTTTCCACTTTAAAAGCTACAGGAGATAACCAAACGTTTGTGACGGAAATAAAAATATTCACTTGTAAGCTGTTAGAAAGTTGACATGGTTGATTTGTGTCAATAAGAGGAATTTCACATAATATGCTTTTTGAATTCCATGTTGTTTTACTTTTAATGCATGCTGAATAATTTCGTTTTAGAACCTTAAACTGTTTTATAAAATGGATATTTGTAACATTAAAGGGTAGTCCAGCTAAAAATTACATTTCTGTCATCGTTTATTCCCTTTCATGTCGTTCCAAACCTGTATGACTTTCTTCCACTATACAGTTTTGGGTCCTATTGACTTCCATAAAATGGACAAAAATAGACCTGAAACTGTTTGGTTACCATCATTCTTTAAAATGTATCAGGGTCAGGGTGAGTAAATTATGACAGAATTTTCATTTCTGGGTTGACTATCCCTTTAAATTCTGATTCTGAGCTGCTGTAACATGCAAATGAGGGTGTTTTGTTGCAAAGATTTTGATGGATTTTTATTAAAATTAACAAAACAAAAACAGCTACAGGGTTTTTTAAATTACTTTCATTTGAAATTTTAAAAGATACTAAGAAACAAATACTAAGAGAAAAAAAGTGTTTATTATTTTTTTTTATTCCATATAGTCAAAAGAACCCATAGTTCGAGAAACATCGTCATACACATTTGTGTGAGATCACTGCTGAAATCTGTGAAATCACTTTAATTGACAGGCACCTACTGATATTGCAAAACTGTTAAAAACCAGCTCATCTTCTGAAATGATTTAGCAAATACTTCACTTGTTGAGGCACTTCAAGAGTTGATACCAGACATCTGTTAACAGTCCCTCTTCCTCTTTGCTCTTCATACAGGTCAATGATTCTCCAGCGTATATACAACTGTGTATGTGAGAGTGTGGCTCTGGGGTCACAGCACTCCACTCCACGTCCCACGCCAAACTAGTTTTTTTTAGAATTCTCCTTTCAGTTCCCCTCTCTCATACATATATATATATATATACATATATATATATATATATATACACTCACA
>NW_015549577.1:1293875-1294124 GCF_001515605.1 Sinocyclocheilus anshuiensis
TTAGCACATGATCATTGTAAGTGAATTGTAAGCTGAATACTATGTCAAAATGAAAGTAGAAATCAGATTCTATTCATACAAGAATACCAAGAATACATAAGAAAAATACTTAAAGGTTTAAGGCAGCATGAACACTTAAGTTGAAACACCATGTAGCGTCTGGACCAATCAAACGCACAATATATATTTTGTTAGCTATATTTAACAAATACTCTGTAACACCCCTCAGTTAACAAGCCATATGAGGAC
>NW_015549577.1:1294347-1311805 GCF_001515605.1 Sinocyclocheilus anshuiensis
TGACCCTGAGAGGTCAGCTAAATATCTACAGCGGATCTAAATATTTATAATTAATTATAACTAGTTATGATTAATTATTCATATTTCCCTTATGAGCTGATTCGCTACAACCAATTAGTTTACAGTGAAGTTTGCAGTATAATCAGTAACATTGTGAAAATCAAATTTATTCTTATGATAGCAAAACTGAATTTTTAGCATCATTACACCAGTCTTCAGTGTCACATTCAGAAATAATTCTCATAAGCTGATTTTGTGCTCAGAAAAAAAGCTTTTGAATGGTACTTTTTACTGAGGTTCTTATGAAATTAACAGTTCTCTACTAATATCAATAATAATATAATAAAATAAATTCTGATTACAAAGTCTATACACATTTTCTGCTAATTTCCTCTGTGTTTTCTATACAGCTAATCATGTAAAAACAAAACTGTGATTGGCCACTTTTCATGTCAGTCACACTGTACAGGCCTTTCTTGTCTAAGTAAGTGTTTCTTGCCTACACTACACTCTTAGAAAAAAAAGTTTCACTGGGGTTCTATATAGAATCCTAGGGTTCTTTACTCAACTCCAAAGAACCTTGTATGCCAAAAAGGTTCTAAATAAGGAGAAAGAACAGTTTTTGGCACAAAATATCCTTATCCTATACGTTTATTTCAAGAAGCAAAAAGAAGAAAGTGGTTTATCGCGTTGTCCAGTCCTGCGCTTTGTGCGCTATTCAAACATGAATTCAAGAAAAGCCAAGAAGAACAAAGAGAAAAGCTGATGGAGATATTTTCTGTGGATAACGGAGTATTTGATGTTTGCAGTTATAGTATATTAAAATATACTTATCTGTTTTACTGAATTAATTGTATATTATGCTAAACACACTGTATTTGGTCATTGAAGATGCATTATGAAATGAAGATGAGTTTTGGAAAAGACCTTCACCTATCTCAGAGAGCACTTTTTGAGCTGGCATCAAAATGGACGTGTCACTGACTGACAACAGAGATGTCAAAAGTATGTTTGCTGTCTCCTTTTTGTTCAATATGGAACATCCAAAAGTCTCAGTTTCTTTAATTCAGCACTATTTAGCCCTTCTCCGTGCTGAAATGGTCATGCGTCCTTTGTTTTTATTGTTTAAAAGCTTATGAATGTTAAATTATTTAATGCTTATGAATTCAAAAACAATACTGATACATGCCAGAAACGTGGACTTACCAGTTTTGCCATCTTTCATGGGTTACAGAAAAAAAAAAGTAATATAGACTGCATGGTTTATAGAAGAAAGTTGGGTAAATACTTGACATTTATTGAAGGTGAAGGATAATAACCTGGTGATGAGATGCAAAATAAGAGTGTCATTAATATACTATTTGGTGACATTCTAATTTTATTAATTTTTTTTCAAGTTAACTTTCAATTTATTTATTTGTGCAAGTTAACGTTCAGTTGTTTTTTGTGGATTCTAGCATGACACATGTTGGATGGGTGAGTAAGGGGAATTTTAATTTTTCTAAAACTGAATGTTTTGTTAATGTAAGATAAAAAAATAAAAAATAAGAATAAAAAAAGAAACATGAATTTATGTTCATTCTTCTAACTGTTGCATTGTGAATTGCTGTGTTATATATTGCTTGTGTCATTGTCAAATGCTAATAAAAGTGGCTTAAATGATTACATAATACTTTGATGTGTTATCCTTATGGTAATTTCAGTTTCAAAAATACAGTTTTTCTAGTGATAAAGTATCTATATGAGCTGTTTAAAATGTAATTAAAATAAAACAAAAATGAAATCTATAAAATGATCGGAACCCCTAAAAGGTTCTACATAGATGGCTACAAAGAACCCTAAAGGGATCTTTTGATTGAACCCTTAAAAAGGGTTCTATAGAATCTTTTAGGGGTTCCCAATATGTGGTGCCTGATAGAACCCTTTAAGGTTCTATATAGAGCCTTTTCTTTTAAGAGTGTAGAATAAGTTAGAAAGTGGAGCAGACTATTCAGACAATCAATAGCCATCTGACTAACAGGAATTATACAATAGAATTTGACATTTTTAATTATATAAGGAAAGTCCATGGCAGCAGAGGGTCAGTCAAGCGTCAGAAGTCTATCTTCGGAAAATCATTTTCACCAAAGTGAGCGAAGACCTCTGACTCCACACTGAAGCCATGGGAAAGTTTGCTGGGAAAGCTTGGACAGACACAGCCAGACAGTTCCAAGTCCCTATCTTTGGATGCCAGATACCCCCCACCCACACCAAAACACACCCAAGCGCTAGAAATCAGCCCACGCTCATGCACACATGCTCTCGCAGACACATTCACACACAAAAACACAGATGTGCGCAACTCACCCTCCCACACGCACTCCCAAACACTCAAACACACTAACGCATAAATACCTGCCCACACTCACACACGTTTGCGAAGATACACGAAGAATACGCCAATGAATTTCCACATTCAGCTACTTCCCTGCATGCATGCGTCTAATCCTCGCTTTGCCCTCTCACACATGCATGCACAAATTCACACACTCTCTGCCTTCCTCACACACACACTTCAAAAAAATTGTGAATTCTGGTTGTCTTTGTTTGTGTCCACCTCTGTGGACATTCTCTCTCCCTCTCGCTCTTCCTCTTCTCAAATGCACCCTAACGAGTGCAGAATTCAGTGTTTATATGTGTGTGTGTGTGTGTGTGTGTGTGTGAGCATGGGCGTCGTGGTGTGCTGAATAACAGTAGTGTGTTTCTGGCAGCTGTGTGTGAGTGCGACCGAGTACAGAGCTGTGTGGGCGTCCTTAGTGCGGCGGCCATGCACAGACTGTCGGGCTCAGACCGGGCCTTGAATTGTAGCCACCACACTAATTGGGTAGAGTTGAAATATATGCTCTCCACAGCCTGAAATACACCGGCAGTAAAAGTCTGAAGTACCCACAATGCTCGGTTCACACAGAGTCTCATGTTACAGGGGATCTGAAGTTTTATCCAGTTTATTTTGAAATGTGGAAGTAAGCCATTTTCAATGACTTCTGATTCATTAGCAGCTATACATGTCGGTAAACAATTAGAAGAAATGAAGTGAATGGTAAAACTATTTACACTTGAAACCAGTGTGTTTATGATATTAAATTAAAACCATTTGATAACAAATACCCAGCTAACAGGGAACGTTCTTAAAACTTTCTCTAACATTCTGGCAAAGGTTCTCTCAAAGTTATGAATAAACATTCTTCCAGTAACATTAATAGAACGTTCATTCAAAGTTGTCTGGTCTTTACTAACACTTTATTTACATTGTTCCTGGAACGATGTTTCTGAAACGTTTTAGTTGAACATTTGTCTAACATTTTTACTTGTTTCAGAAGGTTAAGAGAACATTCAAAAGTAACTCTCCCATAATGTTTGCAGAATGATAAAATGGAATGTTATACTTTGTTTCAAAAGTCCACTTCAGACATTCAACTAATTATAAGTAATTTTGCAACTACATGTCAACTAACTCATTAGAGTATTAGTAAACTGTGAGTAGGCTAGTTTACTAAAAGTAATTTACTTAAGTAGTTTACTTATAGTCAGTAGAATGTCTGTTCGGGGACCATTAAAATAAAGTGTTAGCAGATATTAACCAGACAGTCTACAAATACTCTAATGACTGGTAGTTGACATTTAGTTACAAATTTACTTAGTAGTTAGTACAATTTCTAAAGTAGACTATCAAAATAAAGTGTTACCAAATGGAATGTGCCATTCGTTTGTAGGAAAAAAGAACTGGACATTTGGGCATTCAGCAAACATTCAGAATAACATTTTCATAACGCTCTTTTTTCTCTTTAGTTTTCATAACGTTCTTAGTACATATTATTCACATTTATTTGTATAGCACTTTTTAATATACACATTGTTTCAAAGCAGATTTTTGTTAGCTGATGGGACCAGTTTTCAAATGAAAGCAACATAATGGGCTGCTTTTTTTACAGGTAAAATCATTGGAAGTGAATGACACTGCCTCGCACATTCAAGTTACAAATAACCGCTCTTATGATAAAAAATAAGGTGGATAGAATGCATTTTGATGTGAATTTGGTCTTGCAGGTACAAGAAGATTTGATTTCAATATATTGAAACTCCTCTGTGGAATGATTTGATGCACATTTCAATCTTGCAACAAGATTTCTCCTATGATTGAATCAGAACATAGCTCTGTCGCAGTCATAACCAGATAAAAAATTTTAATAAGAATGAAGCAATAAGCCATGACAGACATTCTTGAGCACGACGTGAACCAGTGCAGTTTGAGCAAAACAACAGAAATATGAAAAAAAAAAAGATATATATATACATACAGGTGCATCTCAATAAATTAGAATGTCGTGGAAAAGTTCATTTATTTCAGTAATTCAACTCAGTCTGTGATGATTTGGGGTGCAATGTCATCTGCTGGTGTTGGTCCATTGTGTTTTTTGAAAACCAACGTCACTGCACCCGTTTACCAAGAAATTTTGGAGCACTTCATGCTTCCTTCTGCTGACCAGCTTTTTGAAGATGCTGATTTCATTTTCCAGCAGGATTTGGCACCTGCCCACACTGCCAAAAGCACCAAAAGTTGGTTAAATGACCATGGTGTTGGTGTGCTTGACTGGCCAGCAAACTCACCAGACCTGAACCCCATAGAGAATCTATGGGGTATTGTCAAGAGGAAAATGAGAAACAAGAGACCAAAAAATGCAGATGAGCTGAAGGCCACTGTCAAAGAAACCTGGGCTTCCATACCACCTCAGCAGTGCCACAAACTGAATTCATCCCATTTAGCCAACTGTTGTGAAATTATGTAAAAATGTATGTGAAAATGTCTTGAGCTTGTGTTAACTATAGACCTTATTTCAGGCATTTATCCAAAAACCCATTAAAAACACACTGACTTGAGGACAATGGAACCAGAAGTACTAAAATGCTAATTTTGTTTCTAGTTTTTGGCCAACAAAAAATATGTAATCCCTGCAGCATTCTTGTGTGGTGGAACAGGACTGTATGCTTCCACATCAGAACTCAGTAAAAGAAACCACTTCAGATGTGTTGCCTGAATTTCATTGAATGTTGCTGGATACAATATTAGACTGAATAATACTAGACTGAATCCAAACAAAAGTCTATTCGTTCCATGTAGATCTGTGCAAAAGGGGAAGGCTTATGAGGCTGAGGGTTTCAAGCTTCAACAAGAACAAACATATCACAAAAGTTGTCCTAATGACTCGTGAGTCATGTGCTATATATTCCAAGTCTTATGAAGCCATATAACATGATGGTTTTGTGTGAGGACCAACTGAAAGCCATTATATACTGAAAATATTGACATGCTCATGTCTGACTCATGAACAAATCGATTCTTCTCAGTGAATCAGTTGATCCCGTGCACAAAAACAGTCTGAATAATTTGTTCACAACTCGATCGATCCGGGGTGCGTTTCCCAAAAGCATTGTGAGCTAACTATGGTAGTTAATTCCATTGAAATCTATTGGTAACAACGAAATTTGCGACCATAGTTGCTTTTGGGAAACGCACCCCTGGTTGTTTAGTTCGGCTCAAGAGTCCGGTCGCAGCGGTTAACAGCTCACTGAAAGAGAGCTGTCTGTTCCTCACACAAAAACATCGTATGACTTCAGAAGACATGGAATATAGTTCCTAAGTCACATGGACAACATTTATCATATTTTTATGTTACTATCGGTGCATGAAAGCTTCAATCCCCAAACAAATGTTGCCTTTTTGTGTTTGGACGACACGAGTGTGCGTAAATTATGACTTTTTTGTTTTTGTTTTTTGGCCAACGGTTAATTTAATATTTATTTGCTATTTATTTTACATTCCACCACAGTGCGATTTGTGAAGAAAACAGAGGGGGGGCATGCTTTTGAAAACTTTTTTTTTTCTCCATAGGCGGAGGTTGATCCAACTCCAGGCTAAGACTATAAGTAACCTAATGTTAGCGTAGCCTAATCTCATAACTTTACCCATCTTTTTAGGCAAGTAATGGGTGTCATGTCATATAAAATATTTTCAATATGACCGAATTTGTATTTAACGTGATCACAATTTAATAAATACATTGTGAGTTAGGCCTGTTAATTGTAACGATTTAATTTCCACGGTTATTCAAACAACGAATAAATTATATAGAGAAAGCCAGCAAAGAACATTTAGGCTACATTATCAAAGAATATTATCACTGATTCAGTCTAGCGCGAGTTTAAGAACTCTCAAAAAACTCCCCCTTCACTGTATGATGAATGAATCTCTCGCTTACATCGTTCGCACATCTGCAGTTTGTTGTTTATGATGAGATAATTCGTGAGAGAGCAGAATTCAGTCTTCTTCTTCCCTTTTTTTGGCGGATCGCACCATTTTCGTGCATAACCGCCACCTACTGTGAACTCGTTCCAGAGATTCTAACTACTACCCCCTCCCCATCCTCCTCCTCTCAATGAAAATCTATGCTACAGCCAGCGCTGCGTGTTCAGCTCCTCTGGCTTAAAAAAATTAATTAATTTTTAAAAAATGTATATACACACACACACACATACATACACATACACATACACATACACATACACATATACCTAATTCAAATCCTATTCATTAAACCTGTGTTCTCCAAATATTTAATTAAAGCTGCTCTGTTATTACTTCTCTGTTCTGGGTTTAACAGGTATCTCAAATTAATTTAAATGTCATCTTTCCTCTGAACCTCTTCTAATAACTTTTTTCTATCATCTTTATACTTTTCACAATACATGATAACATGTTCTACCATTTCGTTTTTTCCACACCATTCACAACATCCTGTCGGATGCTTGGACATTAATTGCAATGTTTTATTAAGTCCTGTATGTCCTATTCTAAGTCTGGATAAAATGTTTTCCTCTCTTCTACTCCCACCCGAGTACCTACTTTTCCCCACTTTTGGCTGCATTAGCTAAAATATCATACATATGTCTACCTTTATTTCCTGTCTCCCACAGTTGCTGCCATCTTTGATTTATTTACAGAATTCAGTCAGCCAGCGCGTGCACTAAAATAAACAGCGTTTCAGTGATTACTCATTTGAACGCTTCTGATTGGCCATTGCTTCGATAAGCTCAAAAGAAACGTGTGTGATTGGTTAATATGCAAAACACTGTAAAAACACTTAAAAAGAAATGTGATTCAACATCTAAATTCATGATGCAGATCTAAAAGTTAAGAGTCAACCACGCCTACCTAAAACGGCTCGTTCTAACACACCCCCACATGTCTACGTCACAATGTGGGAAGATTTGCATAACACCGCCCAAATGTTCATGCAAAGAAAGAAGGCATAACTTTTACTCTCGCTGTAGTATTTTTAGTTGCCGCCGCCGCCATGTCGTGAAGGCGCTGTGTGTTTCGTTGTGAAAGCAAAACTACTTTGTTTGGCCTTCCAAAAGAGGACACAACTAGAAATCAGTGGTTCAACATAATGTTATTTTTAGCAAGATCATATGACCCCTTTAATGCCGCAATCGACACTTTTCATTTCATTCTAACTTTATTCGCGACAGCCATAATAGACTTTGTTTAATTGTGCAGGGGCATTTTTGTCCAATTTGATAGCATGTTTTCCCCAAGTCCCCATTAATTTTCCAATCTGTGGCCAGAGGAACGCAAAGTCTTGTCCAGCCTTACACACGCTCCAGCTGTTACAGTAAGATTTTTTTGTTTGTTTGTTTGTTTGTTTATTTATAAAGCACAATTAAATCAATGCAATGTTAACCAATGTGCTGACAATCTCACAATAAAATTACACAGTTACTTTCAGACAAACATCGACTAACAACAACAAATGTTAAAAAGCCTCTGGCTAATTAACCTGCTGAACCAAACGCTAATTTAAGTTTCGTTTAAAATAACCTAAAGATGGAGCCAGTCTAAGATGTAGAGGTAGATATATTGTTCCAGTGCTTTGGAGCTGCTATTGCAAATGTCCAGTCACCACTCAGTTTCAATCTAGTTCATGAAATGTCTAGGATCATCTAATCAAGTCTCAGCCTTTCTCACACAGAACAACCTCCTGGACAGCAACCAATCTGGCTTCAGAAGTGGACATTCGACCGAGACTGCCTTGCTTTCAGTTGTTGAAGCCTTAAAGCATCTGCTAAATGACTAAATGTAATGTAATGTAAATGTAATGATTTGCTGATCTGAGAGACCAGGGTGATTTGTATGAAGGAGATCCATTAAATAAGGTGGGCCAAGTTATGCAATGCTTTATATACAACAATCAATCATTTAAAATCAATTCTGTACTGCACTGGCAACCAATGAAGTGAGGCTATAAATCGGTTTTACATGCTGTTTTTTATGAGTAGGCCTACCTGTTAAAAGCCTAACAGCCGCATTTTGAACCAATTGAAGACGATTTAACAATACTTGGCTAACACCCACATACAGTGAGTTACAGTAATAGTCTTACAGAAATAAAAGCATGAATAATCCTTTCAAAAATCACTGGAGGACAGAAACGGTTTAACCTTTGCTATTGATCTTAAATAGAAGAAACAAGATTTTACCACAGATTTACAGAAGGGGGCTAAGTTGCCCAAGTCAAAGGAGTTTTGGGTGTCAGGAGCCCAGAACCAAATTATTTCAGTTTTGCTTTCATTCAAATTCAGATCATTTTGTGACATCCAAGATTTAACTTCTTGTAAACAACTCAATAGTGAGTCAAAAGAATAGAATAACTATGAATTATTATTTGATCTTGAGAAACTTTGAATAAATAGATTGGATAGCGATAATAAATAGATAGTGGTCATAATGACAGTCATTTCTGTCAGCCTGCCAGGAATGCAAGATCATGCAAAATCAATCGTTAGTTATTGATATTTTGATTAAAATAACAAGACATACAACTCTACATATTCAGTCACGTTTGCTCCCAGTTATTTTTGAACAAAGGGTCTCTGCTACTCAACATCCATTTGGGCTTTATTGCTATTCACACATTTACTTTACACTCACCACGGCGGCACATATACTAAAATTGGATCGGTACAGAGAAGATTAGCATGGCCCCTGCGAAAGGATGACACGCAAATCCGTGAAGCGCTCCATCTTTTTGGGTAAGTCGTGGCCTAATGGTTAGAGAGTCGGGTCACCATACTTGGCCACATGTCACGTCACGTCACTTCACTCTCAGAAAAATAGGTACAAAAGCTGTCACTGGGGCAGTACCTTTTCAAAAGGTACACTTTTGTACCTTTTAGGTACTAAATATGTACACTTTAGGCACTAATATGTACCTTTAAGGTACCAATATAGACTGTTTAGGTACAAAGGTGTGCCTTTTGAAAAGTTACTGCCCCAGTGACAACTTTTGTACCTTTTTTTCTGAGAGTATAGTGAGTAGCAGAGACACTTTGTTCAAAAATAAATGGGAGTAAACGTGACTGAATATGTAGAGTTATATGTCTATGTTATTTTGATAGAAGCATCATTTCTATTAATTTCCATTAATTGTGCAATCTGATGAGAATGAATTTCAACCACTGTCTGCCTCTTTACGGGATTGATGACTCGAAGACAGATTATTCCCTGCAGATCCATCAATCAGTATTGTGTGATCAATGATCATAATTCCCACTTTAACTAACACAGATGAAACATTAAGTTAATAAATATACGATTAAATTAGTAAATAGTTTATGTGTGTTACATGCATTTGGGGTATTTAAAAAAAAAGTGTTTAGTTTCTATAAAAAGCTACACAAAATACATCTGCATCATAATATTAAACAAAATCACACCCTGCAATACCACTATTCCGAATAGTGGTATTGCAGGGTGTGATTTTGAATAGTCTATTCGTGTGTTAACATGTGCTCGAAAGTCCGGTTTTTGTCAGACAAAGGCAAAAATTCATCTACTGAAATCCTACCACATTCCATTTGTTAAAAGTCGGACTTACAACAGCAGTAGAGAACGTGATTGTGTCTCCGTTCAACATGACTTTATTGGCATCTTTGTGCGCATGCTTCGAAAGAGGTAGACGCTCAAGGTGAATGTATTTAATTCTTCAAATATTCGTTTACACATGCTACATATGTATAAAATTAACCTTACACTATGATTATCTGGCATTCCTGTTTTTATAAACAGCAGATAAATACAGACTAATGCATGCAGTCTTATGAAATGTAAGTTCAATGCATACATGGATAAAAGAAAAGAAGAGTATGTATTTCTGTGTATGCAGCAGCCACTCGTTCTTTTAAGGAAAAAGGTCTGTGTGGTTTAATTGGCTGAATCTCCTCCAGACTCTTTGCTCTTGTGTATATTGGCCTCACAGGACAAAAGGATCTTTTATCTGATCACTGGCTGGAGAACTAATGGAGCAGCTGTCAGATCTGTGTGCCCAGACCGTAATGACATCGGCTTCAGCAGAACAGAACAGGTAGCCCACTCGCTCTCAACGCCCACGGCCTGTGGCTCATTTCCCCTGGGCTTTGAACTGCCCTCACTTTGACCTCTATTCCCTCTCTCTCTCTCTCTGCTTTTCTGAACTTAACAGGATATGTTGGGCATTGTGCTTTCCCATATTTCTCCTTTTGCTCTCTGTGTCTCACTAGAGGATGACCATTGGTTTATCATCCTGTCTGAATCAAGTCTTCACATTGCTTTTGTAAAACAAATAGTTTCCACTCTGAATTCTAGTTGGATGAGCATTGCAAAATGCAGATTTTTTATAAGTGAAGTTGCTTGGAAGCTATAAGCAGCTTTTAGTTTTACATTTCTCCATTGGTAGAGTATGGTGCTATAGCAACACAGAGGTCATGGTTTGAAAAAAGTCAAAATTGTGAGATAAAAAGTCCCAATTATTTATTTTTTATTTCATGCCGGAAACAAAAAAACAGAATTGAGAGGTGTAAACTCAGGATTCAGAGAAATAAAGTCAGATTTGTGAAATGCAAACTCAGAAGACTTGAAAAAAATGCGATATGTGATAGCATGCTAAATAATTCGATATGCGATACGATATTTGTTTTTCTAAAATCAATTTAAATTGTATTAAAATATATTTTAAAAATTATATAACCAATATGTTATTATTCCAGGGAAAAGAAAGCATCACTACAACTTCTGAAAGTGAACAGCCATGTTTTACTGTTGCATAAAACAAATCAGACATTTGCTTAAGTTCGGGAACGAGGTTTAAATTCACCTGTGTTTGAAGATTTTTCTGCCGAGCATAGCTGATACAAATTGTTGTGCTTCGCTTTGAGGTGACTGTAAAGATGTGTAGTTTCCCCTTTGCATTGCCACTCGAGATTTACATGTTTTACCTATCACTTCAGTCCGCATGTGGTCATCTCTTTTAAAACCAAACCTCTGCCATATCTTTGAGGTGCTTTTTTGTTTTTGCACTAAATCGTCGGAAGCAGCAGATTAGCTCGCTATGAAAGCATGGTGGCTTGTTGATTGTCTTGCGTCAGAGCAGGCACTCTATCATGCACACGCGTGCACATCCCAACTAACATCCACGTGCCAGATGCTGTACTATCCACATTGACCTAAAACTTTGACCATACATAACTTTTTGAAGTATTAAGTCACTCATTTATCGCAAACCATTGAGATATGCATATCGCGATATGCACATTTGCGATATTATCGTGCAGCCCTACTGGCAAGACTCGGAATTGCAAGAAACGTAATATCTCAGAATTGCAAGTTTATATCTCGCAATTCTTTTTTTCTCATAACTGCGAGGGAAAAAAGTCCAAACTGGAGATAGGCTATAAAATGAAAAAGTCTGACTTGCAAGATAAAAAAAAGCACAATTTCCTTTTTTAATTAATTAATTAATTTATGTTTTATTCTCTTGCAGAAATGGGCTTCCATACTAATTAGATGACAGAATCGCTATCAGCTTGTTGCTGTTTTTTGGATGGCTGTGCAGCTGCTTCTTGGAAACTAAACGAGTGTAATCTGATCAAATCAAATGTTTCTATTGCTTCTATGAGGTGAAGCAATTATAAGAGCCTTTGTGCAGGGAGTAAATTATATTAATTGAGACTGCAGCTGAGGGGAAACACTTGACTGTACCCACTCACCTGTTTCTGAATGTAATTTACCTTGTTGGAGCCCTTTCTGACATACCCTGTTTCGACAAGTGTCATTCACTTTAATTTCAATGTAAAGCTGACACCCAGAACTACTATTTAAGCACTGCATGTGTACCAATTCATTTTCACTAGCCGAGATTATATAAAGCAGAGAAATCATGTTTATCATGATGAGGTCATCCAGCTATCATGAGAGATATTCTGAGAGAATTTACTTATTTGTACACTACCATTCAAAAGTGTACATTCCTGAAAAACCATTACCATTTTATCCTGAAAAAATATATTACGGTTTCCAGAAAAATTCAGCAGCACAGCTGTTTTCAACATTGTTTTTTTGTTTGTTTGTTTGTTTCTTGAGCACCAAATTAGCACATTCAAATTATTTCTGAAGGATCATGAAGACGGAAAAAAAAAACAGCTTTTCCATCACAGGAATAAATTATTTTAAAATATATTAAAATAAAAAGCAGTTATTTTAAAATGCAAAAATATTTCACAATATTAAAGTTTTTACTGTATTTTTTTATTAAATAAATGCAGCCTTAATAAGCATAGAGACATCGTTCAAAGGAATTAAAAAAATCTTACCAACCCAAACCATTTGAACTATGCAAGTATTTTCTTCAACATACACAATTGTTGATATTTTATTCAATAATTTAACATGAAATATTCTGTAAAAAATCATGTTATGGTAAAAACTGTCAGCTGTCATTGCCAGAAATTCACAGAAAAATTAATTTATGCATTTGGCAGAAGCTTTTATCCAAACTGGCTCACACTGCATTCAAGGTACGTACAGTGGGTACGGAAAGTATTCAGACCCCCTTACATTTTTCACTCTTTGTTATATTGCAGCCATTTGCTAAAATCATTTAAGTTAATTTTTTTTCCTCATTAATGTACACACAGCACCCCATATTGACAGAAAAACACAGAATTGTTGACATTTTTGCAGATTTATTAAAAAAGAAAAACTGAAATATCACATGGTCCTAAGTATTCAGACCCTTTGCTGTGACACTCATATATTTAACTCAGGTGCTGTCCATTTCTTCTGATCATCCTTGAGATGGTTCTACACCTTCATTTGAGTCCAGCTGTGTTTGATTATACTGATTGGACTTGATTAGGAAAGCCACACACCTGTCTATATAAGACCTTACAGCTCACAGTGCATGTCAGAGCAAATGAGAATCATGAGGTCAAAGGAACTGCCTGAAGAGCTCAGAGACAGAATTGTGGCAAGGCACAGATCTGGCCAAGGTTACAAAAAAAATTCTGCTGCACTTAAGGTTCCTATTTTTGAAAAATGATATTTTATTCATATGTTATTCCATGTCCTCTGTAGAAGACATCGGGACTTTAAAAAGTCCTTTTTTTTTTCTTTTTTTTTATTAGTCGGTTATTCTAATGCACATGAACATACAGATACAGTCTCAGCTATACAATGGAAAACAATAAGAAGCATACAATCAGGTAGAAAAGTTAATACAGTCGGGCTAGAGGCTAAATATGCACCATAGAATAGAAGATCAAGAGAGGTTGTTAATGTAGCACCAGAGAGGTGTCCATATCTGCCAAAAATCATTAGACTTTTGATGTATATCAAAGGTGAGTTTCTCAAGTGGAAGTAACGTAGATATTTGAGACAACCACATTTTAAAAGAGGGTACTTGAGGAGATGACCACAGTAACAATATACATTTCTTTGCCAGATAAACCAAAATACAAAAGAGTTGTTTGGTGTGGAAGTCAAACACAGTCTCCACTCCACTGTATAACAAATACAACTCCAGAGAAAAACACAATTTCAACTTAAAAAGACTTTGTAAAAAATTATGTACTTTAGTCCAAAAATAAAAGATTCTGTCACAATACCAGAAGCAGTGAAGGAATGCTTCAAACTTTCTAAAGAGGACGTACATGAATTAACCAGAGCATTATATATTTTAGATATTAACCCCTTAGAAAAACTGTTTATTACAATTTGTTCTATGGCAGTAAGTTATTGGGGTTCATATTAATGTGTTTTTGGGGCAACATAGAATGAACAAATAAGTGCAATAATGGGAGTAATAATTAGCAAGATTTTCATAATAATATCTCATATTTAATAGGAATATTGATACATAATTTTTTCTCTATTCATTTGTTGTGTCTCCCAAAATGTGTAATAAACATGCTTTAAGTCCTGGTGTCCTCTACAGTGGACATGTATGAAATCGACGTCCTGTTTCATAACAGAAGGTCATATTTTGATTTGAAACCCCATAACATTTTCCTGAGATGTTGATTTATGACAGACAGTTTGAAAATTAGTAAGATTTAAATGATAATTACAAAATATTATCATATTTCCATAAGGGTGTTACACTTGATCACTAAATTAATGTCAGCCATTTTTAAAGACCAAGCAGAGGGAGTGGTCATGGTGAAACATCCAATCATTTGGTATCTCTGGAAAGGCCTGAATGTGCTCTGTACAGGACATCCAGACTGTGACATGTAAGAGAAATCACTAAAACATAACGTCCTCTACAGTGGACAAAACTCCATCGCTGGTAGTCAGGAGGATATATATGCTATGAAATCAAATATAATTTTTCACCATATATGGAAAGCTTACCTACCCATTTAATAGGTTTCTCTGATAAAAGAGGATTTAATGTTAAAAAAAAACCATGATAAAAAAAAAAATCATTTGTTTGTTTTGGTTTTTTTTCCTCAGTGAAAGTATTGTCTCACTCATCCTGTGAATCGGTTGTATTTCATTTGGTGTGATTTCAAGCTAAACTCATTGTCAACTGCACAGCTGTCATTTTTAGGATCAATGTGGTAGCCATCTGTCAATCAGCTGTCAAAACAGAAACGTCTCATATTTTTCCTGGCATCTTTGGTTCGAATTTTGGCACAGTATTGTAACATTTATCAGTTCCCAAAATCATCTCAGTTCATCTCTATCTGTCTGAGAAAAAAAGAAGGAAAAAAATATATAATCAAGCATGCATGGCACCTTCGCCAGGCTGCTAGCTGTTGCTGGCCTACTTCCTAAAAATAGCATCTAATACCAAGGCAGATTAGAAGACTTTTGCTGTACTGCTCTCTCTCTCTCTCTTTCTTTTTCTCTCACCCATTCTGACTTTCTCTCTTTGTCTCCCCTTCTGTCTGATATCTCTCTCTCTCCTCACACCTTCCTTTATTAGTGGGCACACTGAAAGTGTTGTTTAGATATTTATATCAACTGTGACATATAAGTATATTAAACAAATTCTGCAGAGTATTCACATATGTATTTATGTGTGAATTGAAATCTCTGTGCATTCTGATGATAGACAAAAATGCATGCACATTAATTAAATAATGTGGAAAATACTGTTTAAAGACCATTTCAAGGTATTACTCTATTTTAACACATTATTTACAGTTTGACTCATGCTGCTTTCACACAAATAATTAAACCTCTTACTTACAGCATTTTATGCTCATTAATGCTTATTAAAATCTATCTTTCTGTCACTCCGCAGGACTGAAGAAATGAACATGGAAGTAGTGTCACGGAAATGTTAATAGTAGAAGGTAAAACTCTCCCTCTTCCTAGTCTCTGCCTCAGACAGCACATCCATGGACCACCCACTGTCCATTCACTGACCTTCTGTTGCATATTGCACATAAAACTGGACATTTTATGCACTTTCGTGATATAATAAGCTTTTATCTGATTGGCTGACTTTATGCAACTTTCAAAAACAGAGCAACAGTGGGTTCCGGAAGTAAAAATCCCATTCATTTTTTTCATAGGGGAATTTTGTTGGAACCATCAACCCACATTATTTTTTAAATAAACATGCTTAACAGTGGAATTCCTGGTGAAAACTACATTATCCACGATTCTGCAAAAAAATGTCCACCAAACAGAGAACCACAGCGAGCAAATTGCAGCAAAAGAACTCGCCCAGTTCCATGAAGCACTGTGAATAACTTAAGTCAGTATTTTTTATTTTAATTTTATTTCTCCATGATCTTTAATTTGATTGTCACTTGCATTGTTTTTTGGGATTGTAGTTCTTTCCTTACACAGTCTTGTACTTTTCTCTTTTTGTATGATTTTCAAACACATTTTTGCTTCAAATCAAAATAATGTTTTTATTCTCCAAGTAGAAGATTGGTTTGGTCCTGACGTGTAATTCTTTAATACACACTTTTTAAAAAAGAACCAAGGCTGCTGAGGATTTACTTTTTTTTTTTTTTATCAATCTGCTTGGAAATAATATCGTATTTATAAGGTACAGAGTTGTTGCAACAAGCATTTGTGAAGAAGAACTAATCAAACCACCATCGATTTTTGTTTGATGCACTTAGTAGAAGTAAACTAAAGGTTTGATTACGTGAGACAACCCTCTTCTTAACCTAAAATGGCTTATTTCAGAATAGCCTACTATTTCTGCCATATCTTTATATGCCAAAGATAAGAGTGGTATGCTATTCTGAGTCATATTTACTTCCTGTTGTGTTCCTGATTAGCAACATTTTCAAGAGACGTGAATCATTCCAGAGGACAAAAATGTACTCAATATTTTTTGATATTTCACATTTTATTATGAGCATAAGTTTACTGAAATTAAAACATCATTTGAATTTATGTTTTGATGTTTATGGACAAAATCAGTGTCCTTTGCTGTAATGAACATGTAAGAGAACAAAAGAATGACCTTGTGTATAGAGGACAGAAGAATTGCATGCCATGTCAGCTGCCCACATACAACCAAATAAAAAATATTGAAAATTCACAAATTGTTTTGTCAGCCAGCTTGCTCCCTCGGTTTATCTAATGTACATGCTTTTTTACATGCAGAAGGAGAATCTCTGCCGTAGACTTTTGGCCATGGGTGTATTATGCAGCCTAATCCAGTGGCTGTGTGTGTGTGTGTGTGTAAGGAAAGGATTAGAGCCAGCTGAATCACTGTGTGTGGGAGTGTAAATATCCTGAAAGAGGAGTGAGTAGTGGCTGCATACAGGACCACAGCCCCTCCCAGCATCTCCCTTTTCACTCCTCTTCCTGCTGCAGACCCCCAAAACATGTCTGTGAGCACATCTCTCAGTGAATCTCCTCATCTGATGCTGAGGAGTAATAAGAGAGATGAGGGGAGAGGTTTGTTTTGGTTGAGTCACTGTAACAATGAAAGTCTGTCAGTCACAAACCCCTTAGAAGGGTATAGTTCCCACCGGATATTCGGACCACACTCAAAGAAAGCATGAACATCTGTGCATGTTCAAAAGTAAGAATTACTGTATTGCTATTGCTTAAACATTCTGCTTTGGG
>NW_015549577.1:1312212-1320997 GCF_001515605.1 Sinocyclocheilus anshuiensis
ATTAATTTAGCATAAACTGCTAAAAAAAATTTGCCTTAGGTGTTTTATCCATTTTTTTGGTTTTGAAGATGTTACATTTTTAAAGAAATTGAAGATTACAGTTTGAAAATCTTCATTAGACTAATAGAATGTGCAGCTACATCAACATAGTATATGCATACTGAACTGCAATTGGTCTTCTTAGTCTTTCTGTTTGCATACTGAATTGTAATTGGTCTTCCTTTTCTGCATCTAGTTAGATAAACCCTCTATTTTGACAATATTCTACAACCATATCTGGTTGAGAACTTTTACTGATTCAGTCTGATTGATTAGAAAAATGTTTAGAAAGCATACAGATCAGACTCAAAAGAATGATCTGTTCATGAATAAGACATATTAGACCGCCTTGATTTAACCTCATCGACTGTGCTTATTTGCTCTAATTATGATAAATGACCCCGATGTGTCATATAAATGCCTTAATTACTTTTTCTTTTTGGTTAAAAGTCATGCACTGTTAAGCAAAATTTGCATACATAAATCAGAATGTGAACATGTGTTATTCAGTGTGCATGTTCTTGTCATATATATATATATATATATATTAGTTGTTTTTATAATTAATACAAATTTTATGACACACAAACTAAGCTTCAAACCTAAACTTGAGCACTATATATCCTGAGACCCAGCTATGGAGTTTTTGCCTCTGTAGTGGACATTATATTTTAGTGAATTTCTCTGAGACCTCACATGTAATTGCATTTAAGTCTGGATGTCCTGTACAGAGCACATTCAGGGCTTTCCACAGATACCAAATGATTGGATGTTTCACCATGACCACTCCCTCTCCTTGGTTTTTAAAAATGGCTGACATTAATTTAGTGATAAAATTGTACATCCTTATGGAAATATGATAATATTTTGTAATTATAATTTACATCTGATTAATTTTCAAATTGTTTGTCATAAATCAACATCTCAGGAAAATATTATGGGCTTCCTTTGCGGTATTTCCTTCAGGTAATGCAAATCTACATTTTCTACATTTAAAATCTTCTTTGTTTTATATGTTGTGCAAGTTTCTCTTTAATTACAATCCGGAGAATCAGCTTTGCCAAAAACTTGCACTAGCTAATTAACTAATCTCCAGAAAGTATGTTTTTAAAAGTAAAAAGCAGCCTAATTATGTTGTTTATGAGATTGCCTGCAGATCTTGTTATTATCCATCAGCCCAGAACTCTATAAATGGAACAGGGTAGAACTAATAAGATGTGAAACAGGAACACCAGGCCCACTGGAATGCACAAGGACTCAGTATATGGCAGGCTGTAGGCAGCAGGTGAATTTGCACTGGAGGAGGAGGGGGCAAGAATAGCACCGGTGTAGGCGTACAGGCGGCCACCGAACCGTTATGCTGCATGCTGGCGTATTTTCAGTAAGGTCAACAAACATGATAAATGTCCATGTATATATATATATGAGGCGGCGCATGCGGCTGATATGAGGTTTGGTATTCCATGCAGCAGCCTCCCACGCGCCGCTACCGCCCACGCCAGGATCTGCGTCACGCAGGCGCGTGGGAGTGAGAGAGCAATGTAGCAAGCGCGGAATATCCCAATTCTGGCAGTAGGGGAGAGAGCGGAAACCAACTAGTTTGAGAGTCCCTCCGTAGTTCAAACTACAGAGTGTGTGCGAGTTCATTCAATAACAGAGAGCCGAAGGACGCGTCGCTTACCCGCAGAACGCGCGGCACCTAACTGGACGTCAGGTGAAGCGTCGCGTAACTGAACGGACCGTCATAATTCAGAACTTTAATAATCACAACCAGGCGCCGCTTTTGGAAGAGTTTTGGTGGGAAAAGACAAGGAAAGAAATCAAAAAAGGTACGTTTTTGTCAGTACTTTTGTTCAGCGTCGCTTGCAAATGCAGTTGAGCGCTGAATTCATGTATTGTGTGCAACTTTCCTGCGTGTTTTTGTCATCCATGTGCGCGCCGTACAGACCGGACAGCTCTCGGTACCGTGTTTGAACGCGCCCCCGTGGGCGTCTGGTCGTCGGCAGCTGTGTGTGTACAGCATCCTTAGCGTTTCTTCACTTCCAGTCATAGTTTTCCCAATGCTGTCCAGTGTGCAATGGCTTTTCTATGTGTGAATTTCGTAGGCTGATGTATTACTCCCAAGGAATTTCAAGAGCTAGCTATAGGATATAAAATGAAAAAAAAAAAAAAGTATAGCTATTGATATGTTTATATTTATAAAAAATAAAGTTATGTATGATAATTATGATATTAATTAATATAATTGCATGCATATATTAACAGCCAAGCACATTAACAGCTTAAATGTTTAAATAGCCTTATATAGAATTGTAATTATTATTATTATTATTATATATTACAGTGTTGTAAAATAAATACTGAATATAGCATTCCCGATAGATTGACTTGTAGCTAATACAATTGCTTATAATTTTTGACCAATACGTGTCGCTGTCCAAAATTTGTTTTGATTGTAGTGACTACTGATTTGGTCTATCAAAAAATGCCAGCTGTCTAAAAATGAAATGCCATTTTTTGGGGGTGAAAATTTGATGAATGGTGTATGCAGAGTTGAAAAGTAAAAATTTTTCCTTTAAAATTTTGTATCAATCTTCTCAGGTTAAGAGGATGGTGCTGATGAATTGTTAGTAAAATACAGCATTTTATGTTTAACTTTAAAATAACCAATGCTTGATGTACAGCTGAGATAGACACATATGGTGTCTTTTAATTCTAAAGAATTTAAATGATTTTAAACCATATTATTTATAGTTATAAGCAATCGTTTTCATATTTCATGAATAGTAGATGGCTCTAAACTGTTTACTGTATATCTATAGCCCAAATTTAACAATTTCCTTCTAGCAGTTCTGCCATGGCAGAATAATAACAATATGATAAGTGTCTATAATAAAACTATTCTGCCAGAGATGGTTTATTATTGTTCCCATAAACATTAGTAATAGTTGGTGATGCCTCATGTTTGGTTTATCATTTGAATAATACATTGGAATGAGGTAATGGGAAATTTTTTTTTTTGAAATGTTGTCTGTCCTGTGAGTTTATGATTCATTGTTTACCACCTCTTTGTACACTGGGCCCCCCGATATACCAATTCGGATGTTACTAATATTAAATGCAAATTGTTGAACTTTTATCATGCCCATTTTCCTTCTCTACTTTCCTCACCAATATTTTCCCCTATTGTTTTCGAAAGACCCTGTGATGAATCGTACAGTATTTGGGTTAAATGCACTGCCACCTAAATGAGTTTGTGTTTGCACCCATCTTTTGAAGTGCTTTGAAAAGTAAAGAGTATCAAGGTTGAACATGAGTCAGTGGTCCTAATAATGAAGCAACTGAAAGGTGGTGTTGAAGACATTTATATCTGTGAGACGGTACATTGTGGCAAGTTATTTTACATCTTGTAATATTTGTAATTAATCGCATACCAATTTTTATTTAAAGAATAGTTGACAAAAATAAAATACTCATCCTCACTTCATTCTAAACATGATTTTCTCTCTTCTATGGAACGTAAAAGGAGAAGCGTAGGTTAATGTTGCTGTTTTCCATAAAGTGAAAGTGAATGGTGACCAGAGGCTGACCAGTATACTATTCTGAATCATCTGAAGTCATATAATAGTGTGTTGAACAGACTGAAATTCAAGCTGTTTTTTGTCATTTCTGGAGCTTGACAGACCTTTCTCACAATTCAGTTTCATTGTGTGGACAAAAGCAGCATGAGCATTCTTCTAAACATCTCTTTTGATGTTCCACGGTATAAAGAAAGTCATACAGGTTTGAAACATTGTGAGTGTGAGGTAATGATGACAGAATTTTTTTTTTTTGCGTGAACTATTCCTTTAAGAGATACCCCACTGCTTATGTACAAACTCCTCTCTAATGTGATCATCTAACTGCCTCCAATAATATTACTTTTTAAAAAAATCTATGCCTTCACTTTTTCTGTTCTCTTATTATCCTCCTGTCCTAGCTTTTTGCTATTTTGATCGATGACTGAAACCTTGTATAACGGGCACTTCTCGTGTTTATTGCCATCTTATGATACATCACTTGTTGTATTCCTCAACTGTAAGTCGCTTTGGATAAAAGTGTCTGCCACATTAGTAAATGTAAATGTTTCCATTTCTTGTGTAGTCATCCACTTAAGAAGTGAATCGATTGTGTTCCTCTTGTAGTGCCTTATGTTCCTTTCACAAAAACAGCCCTTAGAGCTTTCATTTGGAGATCAGCTGTTCCACAAACATTTAGTCTGATGCACGGGTATTATTTATATTTATAAATATCGGTATAGGTTGCCTTTCAAGAGAAGCTCCTTTTCGATAGCTTCATTGTACTATTTAGGACAGGTCTCGATGTGAATCCATTATTCATTTAGACTGATAAGAGGCCGCTGTTGGGCAACACGAGTACGTTCTGTGAGTGCTCTCAGCGTGTTGCGTGAAGCCCTGGCCTTAGATCTCCAGCATTAGGAAGCCAGCATGCTGTGGGGAGAGAGAGCTTTGGATAAATTGCTGCCTAAGTGCCATCCATGCTGATACTGAATTGGTTTCAACAAGGCACCCTTCACTTGGGTCTAGGCCTCAGTCATCCATTGCAGTGGGGTGTCCTCATTAGACTCCATACACTCACTCATCAGTACTCCGTATCAGCCTCGCTGTGTTACTGTTCTTACTCACCTCTAGTACACTAACAGTCATGATGATTTAGCAGCATCTGTCATCTTTTACCGCCACTGAAAGAATAATAATTGAGGTCTGGCATTCACATTGGCATTGTTTAAAAAGTGGTTGTTTTATTATTTTTATTTTTTTTGTGAAGTATTTTATATATTTTTTAATTTTCTTCTTTTTTTTAAAGGTTTATTTTGTTTCTTGTTCTTTTTAAATTATTTTATTTTATTTTCATCCTAAAGTATATGAGTGTATTGTAGAAATGCCTTTAAAGTTCTGCAAATTTTGGACATGCATTTTTTGCTGTTATAGGAATGTTGTTCTCTGAAAGCAGTGTCTGTCTGAAGATTTTATGTCTTTATACTGCCCACATTACTTTATAGCAGACAGAGAAAACTGCAAATGCAGATATACATGTCAGTGCAAGTTTGTTGTGAAATTAAGGTTAACAGGATATGATATAAAGGCAGAGTAAAGTCTTTTTAAAAAATTGCAGGGATGAGTAGTAGTTGGTGTATTTTAATGTATAATACTGTTTTCTGATGACGTTAAGACACTAGATATTTCTTGACATATCTCTAGGGGTCAGAATAGTCTCCGAAAGAATATATTCACAAAATGTGATTCACAAATGAGTAACCTAATTCTTATTCACAAAATATGATTCACCACTGTAAAAATGAAAAGCCTTGTTTGGAGATCCTCAGACTGCCACACTGGAGGAACCCTCTGGAGAACCTCTAGGCATCATTTTGAACGTGCCTCAATTATCCTGTTGTGTACTCAAGGAAGTTCAATATATAATTTAAGTGTCTCAATGCCGTTCCCCTGTGATGGGGAAAGGAGTCATTGACAGTCTTTAGAGTTCTTGTAGGAACTTATTGGATCCTTTTGTAAGTTCCTCTGTGGTTCTCCAGTGTTTTGTCAGTGTGGTGCTCTGAGGAACCTCTAAATTGTGCCTTGATCTTTTCATTTTTACAGTGACAAATGAATAAATTCACAAAATATGACAAATCCGTAATCTAATTCACATGCACATAATACCAATCAAACATGCTAAACATCATTCATAAGTACACAATTGTGTTCACAAAGTCTTGTATGATTATTCATGTGCATTGTATCTGCATTTGCAAATCATCCCTATTAATGCATCTGATCCACAAATGAGTGGCGATTTGCAAATGCAGATTAAAAATAATACATTTCCCCCCCCCCCATATAATTTCTAAAACCGACAAATAAGCGAATGAGCTCTCATTAGTATGCATTACAGTCTCTGACAAAGTTTGCAGAGAGCATTATGTGTGCACTTGTGTATGTCGTACATTCATAATCCCTGGATCCTTTTAAGGAAGAAGTGGGTGAATTAAAAGGCAGAGCACTATCTTCTTAGCATGCACACCTACCCTCCCACTGCCAAACGGCTCCATTACCCCACCTCCCTCCCCTGCAGTCAATCTCGCTTTTATCGGTGCTGCTGAGGATCCAGATCCTGACAGTGGCAGCTGTAGAAGCCAGATTCCGGCAGAAACAAATGAGGCCTGTGCTGAGAGAGCCCACCTACGCGTGTTGCAGAGGTGGAGTGTGGTATGTGACTCTCCCAGCAGCCCAGGAGCCTGACAGGCACTCTCTTATAGTCGCCACTCTTGGATCCAGCCACACATTTCTCTTCCACCCCTGCTGTGGCAACCAGTGTCCTCTCCTTCCAGCTCTTTTGCTTTGTTTTCTGGAATTGCTTACTTTGTTCCTTCTTTTGTTCAGGTATGGCAGCGACTTTACCCAGAACCCTTGGGGAGTTGCAGCTTTACCGCATCCTTCAGAGGGCCAACCTGCTGTGCTACTACGACGCCTTCATCCAGCAGGGTGGCGATGATGTTCAGCAGCTCTGTGAGGCCGGCGAGGATGAGTTTCTCGAGATCATGGCGCTCGTAGGCATGGCCAGCAAGCCACTGCATGTCAGACGCCTACAGAAATCTCTGCGCGATTGGGTCACAAACCCTGCCCTGTTCAATCAGCCCCTCACGTCTCTTCCCGTCTGCAGCATTCCTGTCTACAAGCTGCCCGAAGCGTCACCCACATTGTTGCCTGGTAATGGCGCCCGTGGAGACACCCAAGTCAAAGTGCCCAAGTGTTTGGCAGCTGCTTGCGTGGATCCTGGAAAAGGAGAATCAGGCAACGGGAACTCTTCGGCCACCGTTTCGCCCCTCCAGAGTGGCAGCGAGCCACGTTTTTGGGCCAGTCACGGCACGGAGAGTGAGCACAGCCTGTCCCCGGCAGAACTGGGCTCTCCATCTTCCCCTCGGGATGCCCTAGAGGCACTAGACATAGCTGCTGTTCAGTCCGTGGCAGAGTGCGTGGACAGAATCGCTCAGGCTTTGCCCAAGAGTGACTCTGGAGAGGTTAAAGAACTGTTGAAGGGAAATAAGAAGCTTGCAAAGATGATCAGCCACATTTTTGATATGAGTGACGAGGATCCACACAGGGAAGAGGAAATCCGCAAGTATAGTGCTATATATGGCAGATTCGACTCAAAAAGGAAGGATGGGAAGCATCTGACTCTGCACGAGGTGCGTTTTATGGGGCTCTTGCCTCTTTGAGTGCTTTTGGGGTTTAAATAAATCATTCACTTCCAAGCATAGCTGCACATTCAGTAAGAAATTATGTTGTGCATTTGGGATGGGCGTGCTTTATTGGTTAATTGGCTGCACCTGAAATATCATGCTGGTCTGTTTAAGCCGAGGTATTGCTTACTTGTGAGACTGGTTTAATTCTTTGCACATAACAATATCTATTATTATCAAATTGATAATAAAAATCTCCTTCATTTCTACAAAGCTGACGGTGAATGAGGCTGCAGCACAGCTTTGTATGAAGGAGGTGGCATTGCTGACTCGCAGAGATGAGCTTTTCGGACTGGCCCGTCAGGTCTCCCGAGAGGTCACCTACAAATACACCTACAGAACCAGCAAGTAAGAACTTTGAGGTCATTTCCCAAACAGGAAACGCCATGATCGACTATTTTTGAACCTTTGGTTAAAACTGAAGCATGCAATTTTTTCAGTTTTAAAATAATTTCCCCTATCCCAGCTCATTATACACAGACAAATTTCCCTAAAAGTATTAACACTGTGTTTCTGTAACACTGTAAAGGCCCACAGATGCAGGCCCTCAATACGAGTGTAACAATCTCTGTTTAAAACATTTTAGCATTGTTTAAATCATAAAATTCAGAAGATTTCCCCCCTAAATCAGTGCATAAAATCCTGATAAACACAAAATATCCTGGAGATTCTGCCTATTTAGTATGAAAAACGCACCGTGTAGAGGAGTTGTTTGTTTGATTTAATGGATTTAAATTCTCTGCAAGCATCAATTTTTACACCCCGTAAGTGACTAGAGTAATCATTCCTGATGTTTAGCCTTTAAGCCAAGAAAGAGATAGCTCATGCTAATGCATTGTGAGCAGCTCAGCATCTGCTCTCTGGTAGTCTGCTTCGAGCCGAGCCGAGATTTCAAAGTTGGCTTTGTGCGTGGCATTTGTGTTGAGGTGTGAAGTGCTGCACTGAGGTCTACGGAGAGATGAGAACACTCCCACTCCTTTGCATCTAAAGGCACATAAGCCTTATCAGACACTCAATACCTGCCATCCAAAGAGACCGTGCAGGTGTTTCCTGGATTGCCAGGCTCGCGTGTCAGTGAATGGAAAATTCCTTTTGGCGTTACATAATTGCAGTCACTCATTCAAAACTTGAAAGATTGCATCACAGTCATGGACTGGGTATTGCGAAAGTTATCTAGGCCAGGTTTTCTTACAATGCCTCTTACGTCATAATGAAATTTGCCATGGGCACTCCCAAATTAGGTTGCAGGTGAAAAGCTAGTATTACTAAAGCAAATATTAGTACTTTAAGGCCAGGGTTTTCAAGGAGGGGTCCATGAAATTACTGAAGGGGGTCTGTGCAGAAGATAATAACACTATTTCCAACTTTCCAACGTTAGTTAATAAGCATAACTAATGATCTGAGGATTGTATAATATAATAATGCTGGTTGATGTGTAAAGTG
>NW_015549577.1:1321337-1346701 GCF_001515605.1 Sinocyclocheilus anshuiensis
AATTAATTGTAATAACATCTCCATGATGGCAGACTATGTTCTCATAGAGACAGACATACAAAATCTAATTAACTACTGTACACTACCATTCAAAAGTTTGGGGTCGTGAGTATTTTTATTTATTTATTTATTATTATTTTTATGTTTTTTTTTTTAATCAGTCTCACCAAGGCTGCATTTATTTGAATACAAATATAGCAAAACAGTAGTGCTGTGAAATATTATTTCAATTTAAAAATACCTGTTTTCTGTTTTAATGCATTTTAAAATGTAATTCGTTTCTGTGGTGTCAAAGCTGAATTTTCAGAAGCCCTTACTCCAGTCTTTAGTGATCCTTTAGAAATCATTTTAATATGCTGATTTGATGCGCTTAATATAATCAAAGTTGAAAAGAGTTGTGCTCCTTAGTATTTTTGTGGAAACCATGTTACATTTTTTCAGGATTCTTTGATAAATAGAAAGTTCAAAAGAACAGCTGATTTGGGGGGGGTCTCAGGGTTTGTCAAGGTAGAAAATCCTTGCTTTAAGATATTCTTTGTAAGAATTAAAAAAATAAATAATGTGTGTGTGTATAACTGAGGTGAGTAAAATTGCTTCATGATTTCTCCAACCTGAACTCCAAATAATCTGTCTGAAGCTTCCAACGCAATTTCTCGAGTCATTTTGTTATTAATGTGCACTGCGGCGCAAACACCAATATACGAGGAAACTGTTGTAGGAGGCAGGATTGACACTGGGTGGGTCCAGTGGCTTTTTGTTTGCATAGCTGCCTGTCAGCATACTGAACTGTGTGGGAGGGCTTTGCAGGAGCATGCGGGGTAGCTCCATCAGGATTGCATGTCATGGTGTAGGGGAAAGGTCAAAGTTCAGCCTGGAGAAGTTACAAAGGACTAATGTTCTCAAGCCCACTCCCTCGATCACACCTTAAATCCATATTTAGCCGGCCCACGGTCATTATTTTTCCTTAACCTACATATCCGTGATCAGTCTGCCCTATACTTAGCTGCACACATATTGATGTGGTTTGCTGAAGAGGCCTTTGTGCTCTATGGCAGCTGTCCATTCATGGCTCTCTAGTGACACATTTGATCATTGTCCAGTTGTTAGATCTACTGGAAACTTCTAACATCCCACATCAATGCTTATGGGCTGGGCTGGTGCCTGCTTCACCTCTGCCCTGGTTTCACTCCGCATATGGGCACAGACATGCGACCACTTCGGAAAATCAGTGGTTTCTACCCACCCTACATCTAAAGAGAAATGAGTCCTTCATCATTATCAGACAGTGGCAAATTACCAATTGTCTTCCAATTCCCCCTAATTTGCATTGTTACTCACTAAATAATCATGTTTTACCTCACTTTTACGTCATGTTCCCACACTAGTCATGTGAATAAACAGCAGCACCAGAGAGTGTGGTTTTGGGGTCAGTAAGATTTTTTTTATGTTTTTGAAAGCGTCTTCTCACCAAGGCAGCATTTATTTGATCAAAATAATAAAAACAGTAATATTGTGAAATATTATTACAATTTAAAATAAGTGTTAATTCCTGTGATGGCAAAGCAGACCCATTACTCGTTAATGTCTATGATGCTTCAGAAATCATTTAAATATGCTGATTTGGTGCTCAAGGAGCCTTTATTGTTATTATGTTGATAACAGTTCTGATTCTTAATATTTTTGTGGAAACTATGATGCATTTTTTCTGAATTCTTTGATGCATAGAAAGTAAAAAAACAAAAAAACAAACAGCATTTATTTGGAATTGAAGTCTTTTGTAACATAACAAATGCTAGTGTAGTTACTCTAGTCAATGACGCTACAAGCTACTAAAAATAACTAGTTTTTGTAATCAGAGCAGTATTTATCTGACACAAAAAACAATGAAGATCTCAATTTGGGTTACAGCACTAAACTTATGTTTGCAGCAAATACAACAAGAAAGTAGTTAAAACAAGCAATGAAATGCAATATTTGAGAAAATATTGAGAACATTTACAAAGGATGTTAACTTTCTTTAACAGAAACTGCATCTGCGGCACATAAGTGGTGCATATTTATTTTGGCAGCCATATTTAGCGAATGGCACGAGCACTGAACTCAGCAGAAATCATGTTGAGAATGTACTATAAGCATATTTATCAACACAGTCTTTTGCAATAGACTTTTTTTATGTGAAGCAACATACAATAATGGAGTGAATTACTCACCCATTGTTTGAAAAAAAGACATCTGCAAGTTCAACAAGCAGTGACAGGCAACCAAACAGCACTTTCTGTTCAGCAAATCCAGATAATTTAAGCAGGTTCTAGCTGCAATTTGGAGTTTTGTTCCATGTAAATTCATTCTGTATGGGTGTAAATGTGATGCCTCATGTCATGCTGATTAAAGTTGCCATAATTCTAAATGGCACATTCCTATTAACCATATTATAATTTATCAAATGAATTATTGAAATTTAGTAAGGCAGAAATCATTTTATTTTCGTTATAGAGCTGAAAACCCACCCGCAAATGTAAGAACTGAACTGAACTGAACAAATGGATTCACTGAACTTTCTACTTTTAACAGAGATAATGTATGTTTTGTAAGATTTTTCAACAATGTACCACTTTTTCAAGCTAATGACATTGGTAAATCATTTTTTTTATTTTATTTCAACAAACTAAACTGAATCTACTTTCCCTGCTTCGTTAAGAGAGATCACATGTCACTTTTTTTTAGCAGCGTATCGTTTGGTCAAGCTACTTGAATTGGTGAATCATTTTTACATTTATACAAACAAACTGATTTGCTAAACTGAATCTGACTTTCTCTGCTTTGTTAAGAGAGAAAGATTATATATTGTTGCATGTTCAAACAATGTACCATTTGGTCAGTCCTCTTAAATAAGTGAATCACCTTTTGAACGAACAAACTGATTCACTAAACTGAATCTGACTTTCCTGCTACGTTTAAGAAAGAGAGGGTATGCTTTGTCACATTTCTTTTTAGCAGCATACCATTTGGTCAAACTACTTAAATCTGTGAATCATTTTTTGAATGAACAAATTGATTCACTAAACTGAATCGGACTTTCTCTGCTTTGTTAAGAGAGAAAGGTTATATTTTGTCACATTTTTGAACAACGTACCGTTTGGTCAAGCCACTCAAATCGGTGAATTATTTTATTTTGACCAAACAAACTGATTCACTAAACTGAATCTAACTTTCCTGCTATGCTTACGAAAAAGAGGGTATATTTTGTCACTTTTTTTTAGCATCATACCATTTGGTCAAGCTACTTGAATTGGTGAATCATTTTTGGAACCAAACAATCTGATTCACTAATTCTGACTTTCCTGCTACATTTAAAAGAGAGAGGGTCTATTTTGTCACATTCTTTTAGCAATTTACGAATTGGTCAAGCTACTCCACCACTTTTTTGTAAAAAAAAAAGCTACACTATTTAAAAAAACTGTTGAACTGTTGTCAATGCTACTGAAAATTCTAGTTAAGTTAGTGTCTTGCTGTAAATCTGTTTCATGCTTATTACATTGTTTTTGCATTGTTGATGCAGTTAATTTGTACGCAACTCACTCTAGAATGGATTTTCCATGTTTAACCATTTCAAAGTGTGTGACAGTTAATAGCATGTGTCTGAACTGCAAAAAAAGCATAAACTTCCCCTCCCCCTCTCGCTGTCCCTGTCTGGCCTCGACTCTGCCCACATTACACTCCCATTCACACCAGTGAGAATAAGCCGCCCGCCCACATGCACCCAGACAAGGTCCAAATGAGATCAGTTGCGCGCCCACCCGTATTCTTGAGGTAGAAGTGACATCATTACATGGGCACACTCGGAATCACCCACGCCCATGCATTTGCACAGATACCATAAAGTGAAAAGGGGCCGAGTCTGAAGACACATGCGTATACATGCAGGCGTATGCACGCACCTTTGTCTATGCACTCTAGAAGACCAGCCTCCGTGTCAAGAAAGAGAAAATGCATAACTCAAAGGAGTGGCTCGATGACTTCGTTGTTGCCGCGTGAGTGTTGGCAAATTTGCGTCAGAGCTGTTATTAGCAGTTACCTCTCTGCCTCCAACACCCAACTAGTAGTGAAAAGACTGGAATGTCTGTGGTAGTTTGCACCCATGGCAACCCATGTGAACATTTGAAGTTTTCAAGCTCATCCTTCGTGTAGTAATTTAGACGTAGTGATTAGTCGGACAAAATGTTCTGTTTGTTCATCCGCCTATCAGGTTGAAACTCATCCTGAGGGGATTTTTAAGTGAGATGACATTTTATGAAGTATCTGACCTTTTTGCTCAAGAGGAATGAAGCTTTAGTTAGTTAAAAATTAGTGGCTTCGCTCTGTGAAGTGGTTGAGATTAACAACTGGTCCTGGAATTGTTCGGGTAATCTTTAAATGTCACACTAACCTCATGGTCCTCCAGTAAATATTTGATTCATATTGCTATAGGTTTCTGTCCATTTCTGTCATATAGTTTGTGGACTTACTGGAAGTGGTCACAGATTCATCTATGATATATGTTTTCTGGTGATGTGATGTGTGGTTTTTTTGGTGTTAATTTGCAAAAAAAAAAAAAAAGGCCCGCACACAATAAAGCTGCATAAAGAAAGACAACTGGGAAAAGGAAGTGTGAGATCACTTTATTAGGGGAACTGCAAACGTTTCTGTCACAACATGATCATCTTGAAGGCCTGAAGACTTTCCTTGCCTGGCTGTCTTTTTCACCTTCATACTGTGCGGGACGTTTTTGCAAATTGTCACCCGTTTGAATAATTGTGGCTTACGCACTTAGTGTTTGTGGAGTGATTGCTTTTTTTTTGGTGCTAAAATACTCGCTTCCTAGCTTAACATGCTGACAAAACTGAGTCAGTAGGTTGATTCTTCAAAAAAGTCTACAATAAGATTATTCTGTTTATTTGAGCAGAATAAAGCAACATTCAGTGGTATATATTTGGGCTGTTTGTTCGTCCTGTTGAAACAAGACGCGGATAAAGGAAAACCAGTTTAAAACTCAATATTTTTGCAGAAATGGCATGCTTCATTTTGAATTTGACTGCCACTGAAAGGAAATATCAATGAAATGTGTATCGATCTGCAGGAGGGCTATTTTGACCTCCAGGAGGCGCTGCAGGCCATTCACATGCGCCAGGAGACCCTTAAGGAGCAGCTAGCCCACGCCAGATCTAAAGGAGAGGAGACGGTTGGGCGGAACATCCAGGTGACTGACTGCATTATGACAGTGTGTTTATTTGTGTGTGGGAGAGGAATGCTCTCAGGCGCCTCGCTGACTCCGTCTTTATGTCTGTCTACCACCACACGTCTCGCTCCGGTATCATATCATGCAGGTTTTTGGGTTAATAGCTGCAAGAGCTTTGCCTGTCCTCTTGACCATGACCTACTTTTGGTCAGCTGGTTTAGTATATGAACAATCAATGGTTGAATATTTTTTAAGAAGTGTAAGAGATGTCCTGATGAAGTGATGAAACTGATGAAAAATACTTCCATTAGGAAGCGCTGTTATTCGCAGTGCTTTTTGCTGATTGTTGTTCTATAGGAAAATGACAAAGAAGATATCTTAAATATCAAAAAGTTAAGTAAATTAACAAAAAGTTGTTGTTGTGAGTCCAGGTCCCCTCTTTGTCCAAGGCAGTATTCTAGGCCCTTCTATCCAAGCAGATATGTAACCTCTGGTAATTCTGTTGTAATAAAATAAATAAACCCAAAACTATAATATAAAATGATATATGACAAATATACAACACTGACAATGCACTGCATACTTGTATTGCATTATGAATTGATTTTTTACACACTTTGGCATGCAGTGATGCTTGCATAGCTAGAAGTTATCGTTTTCATTTGTGTCTTTTTATGTCCTTCGTATCTAAGGCAAAGTTGATACTTCTCTCCATTATGTCTCCTAAGCTGTTAGAGTATCCTCTGAGCATTTAAAACATATTCTGGGCTGTCTTTTCTCTTTAATTGTTCTGTTTGTTTTTCAATAGATGGATTGACAGAATGCATTGTCTCAGAAACATCAGTTAATTATGCCGCTTTTGTGTTTTGAAGTGGAAACGTGTCATTTTGTAACTGTGAATAGCATCTTCCTGTGTTAAAAAAAAGTGGTAGAAAAATCCTACTTTTTAGGTAGGATAACATTGCACATGTAGGAGGGGTGCTATTGGAATCAATCAAGCTCCACACGTAGTGTGGTTTTAAATATAATCAGAAAAATGTACAGCAAAAGCATTAATATAATAGTATCAAAATATTTATAGTAATAAACCCGGTTTCAAATTCAAATGTGATTGAGGAGCATTCAAATCACCAGATATTTGAACTGTATGAGTTTGTTTATGGTTAGTTTTGTTTTGTAGCACTACACTTGCGGTATGTTGTGAATGGTGAATATTGGAAATCATTTCTGTCACACTGTACATACGATGCTATACATATCTGCCTGTCTGACTCCCTGCTGTTTGTGCATATTATAGGTTCAGCTGGAGCGTCTGTTGGCCAAGCAGATGGAGATACTGCATGACGCCGCGGCTCAGGACAGATTGCAGGCTCTAGAGTGGAGGGTTCCACCAGGGCCCTACAAACACAGCACAGACAGACAGAAAAGCAACGGGCTCTCCGTTGACAAAAACGCTGACCAGCAGGGTGAGTTTGTGCATTATAACGTTTGAGATGATGGGTTATTTGTCATGTGATTGATGCCTTTAATCCAATTTGCTGTGCAGTAATTGCAAGGACAATATATATATATATATAAAAGTTGTAGAAAGTCAACCATCACTGCAGCCCTCCACCAGTCGGGGCTTTATGGCAGAGTGGCCCGACGGAAGCCTCTCCTCAGTGCAAGACACATGAAAGCCCGCATGGAGTTTGCTAAAAAACACCTGAAGGACTCCAAGATGGTGAGAAATAAGATTCTCTGGTCTAAGATAGAACTTGACCACAGTGATCTTTGGGTTCTTCTTTACCTCTCTCACCAAGGCTCTTCTCCCCCGATAGCTCAGTTTGGCCGGACGTATTATATAATTATTAATCTTTATATAATAATCATATTTTGTTTATATATTTTAATATTGTATTAGCAAACTCTTTTGTACAATTAGAATATAAAAGCAAATTATTTACTTTTGGAAAAAATACTTAATTTTATTGTCTTTCTAAAGACTATGAAAGTCCAACTAGGGAGTACACAAACATTCAAAAAATGAAAACATGAGTGGATTTAAGATTAAGGTAATATGTTTAACTTTTTTTTTCTTTTCATTGACGTTAATTTCATTCAGATATTTTGGCATAAGTAGATGATTTTGATTGTTTTGCACTAGAGCACTAGATTTTAATACTAAGAAAGTATGCATATATTATAAAGAATAAAAAGTGTTAATCTCAGATTTAAACTTAATAAATTTTAATATTATCAAACATCAAATGATAATATTTATTATAATATTTATCTAATATAATTTTAAAAGTTTTACTATTATTATATCTTACTTTTGGAAAAAATACTTAATTTTATTGTCTTTGCAATATCATAAAAATATTTTTATATATTTTCTATGTTAATATAATAAATATATTATGTTTAATATATGAGTGTCTAAATCCTAAAGCAAAACCACTTGAGAACCACATTGCACATTCATTTTCACGATCCCAGACAAAAAAAGTGAACAAAACAACTATTATTATTATTACTATCAGAAAAGCAGACAAGCTGTCTTTTACTCTTGATTGACCATCCAGATTGTTTTTGTACACATTAGACGGTACCCAAAACCGGTGAAGTGTTTCAGTTGTTGTTTCTCAGATAATTCAGCAGCTTGCATCACCTGTTCCAGACTCATCTGGCAGCTGCAGGCGGAGGCGGGGTGGTGGGTGTCAGAGAGGGGAGGGGGATGTCGGGTGGAAATATGAACACAGCTCTGCGTTCTGCTACAAATCTTGTGCCTTAGAATGCCACCCGTCTGGAGTTCATTTTGACCCTCATGTTGGTACATGACGATAATTACTGCGCATATACCGAATCTGAGCACTGATTATATGCATCACAGCACAAGCTCAATTGTTTACACGTTTACAAGGGCTTTTGCATTGCAAAGTAGTGCCTGACCACCATGGGGTATTTAATGGCAATATATTTATATTTTATATATTAATATTTAATATTTAAAAAAAAGAAAAATTTCTATTAAAATTATGCATTATCCATATTAAAAACGGTTATATGTGGCAGATCACTTCTGTGAATTGGTAAACATCTGATGCTCAAAATGACCAAATATCAGCCAATAAATGAGCTATAAGTGTTTTTTGGTATAACACACAGGTCGCATATTTCCTTATTCTATGCACCTGCCAAGCAGCTACCATTGAGATAAATTGCTAGTGCATAGCTTTCTTTAGCTATTTCTTTAGACCTCCTTGGAAAAACCACATAATTAGCCTTCATTTCTCATCTGCTTTAATGTGACACACTGTTTATTATTTATGATAATTATTTGTGGTTGTTTCACACTGCGCTGAACACAACAGCGCTCTCTCCCTCCCCAGCTCTGAGAATAACTCCTTCATGAACTCTCTGAGTACATGATCCCTCTCAGCTTCCTAATATCCCATGTGTTCTCAGAACTCCAGAGTGGGCGTATGGGATCTGCGGAGAGAGAAAGAGAGAGAAGCAGAGGCAGAAAGTGAGAATTTGATGAGAACTAAATATGTCCTTCTTTAGCTTTGACTGTACCTTTGCAGGTAGGGCTTTAATGAAATGAATCAGTGCTGTTGGGGTTACAAGTATATTGACTGCAATACCATTTCAACCACAGTAGCAGTTTCATTCTAGAATTTGAAATAAGTGTAAATAGACACACTGTTGTTCAAAAGTTGGGGTTCGTAAGGTTTTTAAAATGTTTTTGAAAGAACTCTTTTATGCTCACCAAGGCTGTACTTATTTGATCAAAAATACAGTAAAAACATGAAATATTACAATTTAAAATAATTGTTTTCTATTTTAATGTGTGATTCTTCAGAAATCATTCTAATATGCTGATTTGGTGTTCAAGTAACATTTGTTATTATTATCAATGTTGAAACTGCTTTATTTTTGAGAAAAGCGATACATTTTTTTAGGACTCTTTGATGAATGTAAAGTTTGAGAGAACAGCATTTATTTTAACTAATCTTTTGTAACATAAATATCTTTACTGTCACTTTTGATCAATCTGATGCATCCTTGCTGAATAAAAATATTAGTTTATTTTCTTAAAAAAATTAAACTAGAATATGTGCCTAAATAAATGTATAAATGTAAGGAATTATAATTAGAGTGTAAAGAAGTGGAATTAAAATTTATTGAAATTTTAATAATAATAGTAATTTTAACTAGACAGACAGACAGATAGATATTTTGGAAGGACAAAGAGATGGATATGACCAATTACACAAATTTACAAACAATAGGACAAATACCATAGAACAGAGATACAAATTTAATAAACTTGCAGTTAAACAATATAAATTCATGTTTTTCAGGTACAATAGGTTTATTTAACATATAGTATGAAATACTACACAAATGTAATAATCAAATGTAAAAATAAAACGCTGCATAGTCTTCACTGTAAGAATTAAATATAATTTGATTTTTATTAAAGATACAAATGCTAGATGAAAGACAGACTTCTTTGACCAGAATTTATTACCTGTAATACATTTCTTTAATTTGTAGTTCAAGGAATTCTTCGTCCTGTACATTCCAGTGCAACTTCCTGTAGGACTTGACCAATTCAAATTCACTCTGAATTTTGCCCAACCTTGAAATCCAGTGGTCGTTACCTTATATGGTTTAAAAAGAGGTATTGTGCGTAGTGGGTGGCAAAGACATGTCCCCTCAACATTCAGATTAAAGCTGCTGGTAATTAAAGGGCATTGTGTTAAGTTAAAAATGACAGACATTAGTCATGATGCTGCACTGATGCTGTCAATAGACACAAATGAGATCAGCCAGCCAGGGACAGAGGAGGTTAATGTGCTGTTTGAAGGAGGTGTATATGCTCAATGCAACTCACGATCAACGTGCTTCAAACCGCATTCACTGTCCTCGGGCTATTACGGAGTGTGCGTTGGCTGTCTATAGTTGAAGAAAAGGTGCATTCGTATCAAATGAAGCTCAGTTGCGTGTGTGTGAGTGAGTATTGTGCTGAGTGTTTCTGGTAGGCGGAATGTTTGTCTCGTAGCATTAGCTTGGACTCGGTAATGGACCTAATCATGCAGCCTTGCGGTTTGTTAAACACCGATCTTGAATACAGTAGCGAGGTGAAAAGAGAACATGAGTTAAATTGAAGGCTTTGTTTCATTGCATGTCTACAGGAGAGAGGCCACTGAATCTGAGGGTGACCAGCCAGAGGACGAGTGCATCAGATGGAGACACGCCTCTCGGAAAGCAGCTGGCCAATGAGTTGAAGAGGCATCATCACGCTAATGCTGAGAGCAAGACGTCAGCAGCCACAGGTGTGTGTTGAAAGGCAACACTTAAGACATCGTAAGCAACCTAAGGCTAAGACATTTAAGAAATGTTAAGTCCGCATCATAAGTATCCATGACAAAGGAAGCATCCCATAATGCATTACAATGAGCTCAGTGAAAAATATCCTTCCTAGATAGTGAATGAAACAAGAAAAATGTCCATTATCAGTATACTTTGAATTCTGAAATTACATTTTTCGAAACCGTTTTAGAAATATCCTTTATGAATGCTTATTATTCATTCAAAACTGAAAAATATCATTTGAAGTAGTTCAAAATAATAAAAAATGACCGTTTTAGAAATGTCAATTATTAATATATTTATTATTCATTCAAAACTGAAAAATATAATTTGAAGTAGTTCAAAATAATAAAAAATGACCATTTTAGAAATGTCAATTATTAATATATTTATTATTCATTCAAAACTGAAAAATATAATTTGAAGTAGTTCAAAATAATAAAAAATGACCATTTTAGAAATGTCAATTATTAATATATTTATTATTCATTCAAAACTGAAAAAGTATAATTTTTTTTTAAATAGTTCAGAATGGACTGGTTTAGAAATGTATATAATTATTCAAAACTAGCCAGTTATTTAATAATAAAAATTTACTATGTGTACTATATAAAATGGAGATCAAAATTAGAGAACAACCTACAATTTCCTAAATTTCACGGTCACTGCTTAGTCCTATTTGAAGTTATCCTAACAGAAGGGCAGTTTTTAAGCATATTTCATAAATTAATTGTATTCTGAAGCACAATTTAAAAAACTTAAATGAGATATTTGAAAAAGAACTCTGATCAAAATTAGAGAACACTTACAGATACCTCCAAGTTACTGGTGTTAATCTGGCACCTGGTGCAAATTTCCTTAATTATATGACAAACCCTATTAACTGGCAGAATTCGTCCAATTTTCACTGAGATTGCAAGATGGCGGGCCGCTCTAAGGTGACTGAAACCCTGCGACAGGAGGCGGTCCCGATGAAGGCCAAACGAGAAGTTAGTCGTTCCAAATCTGTGGTTTCTCGAATATTGCAGCTTATAAAGACACTAATTCATTCAAGTCCCCCAAAAAGGCTGGTCGTCCACGCAAGAAATATGCCCGAGAGGACAGGATAATGCAGAGACTCTCAATGGGGAATCGGTTCAACACTGCAGCTGGAATTGCTCGCCAGTTCAGTGCTGAACAGGGTATGGATCTTTCTCGGCACGTTTAAGAGAAGTCTGACTGAAAGCGCACACTGCAGTGACCAAGCCTCTCATCAGTAAGAAAGAATCAAGCGGCTAGGCTCACCTTTGCTGAGGATCATGTTGTGTGGAGAGAGGAGAACTGGTCCAAAGTTCACTTCAGTGATGAGAGCAACTTTAATTTATTTGGGTCTGATGTGAAACATTTTGTTCGGCATCAAACTGGGGAAAGACTGAAGCCCGAGTGCATAAAGAAGTCAGTGAAAGGTGGAGGAGGAAGTGTCATGGTTTGGGGGATGTTTTCTGCAGCAGGAGTTGGGCCTCTTATACAGCTACAGTACATGGCAGGGTGAATGCAAATGTTTATCAGAACCTCCTTCAGCAACATGCGGTTCCTTTCCTGCAAGCGTCTCCCAATCAGCCTGCAATTTTCATGCAAGACAATGCCCCTGTCACACTGCAAAATGGGTAAAGTAGTTCCTTGAAGCTAAGAACATTGAAATAATGAAATGGCCAAATAGTCCTAATCTAAACCCGATTGAATATCTCTGGAAAATCCTTGGCTTCAAAGTTATGGCTAAGAAACCCACTACAGTCACCAAACTATGGAAGAGAGTGGAAAAAGAGTGGACCAGGATCACACCAGCGCAGTGTGAGAAACTAGTGATGTCCTGCGGCCGCAGATGTGCTGAAGTCAATCAAAGCAGGAGCCTCTACACTCCCTACTTGTTTCTAACAGCTGTAACCCTCCAAAATTATAGTTGCAATCTTCTTTCATGCTACAGTGGTTACCGTTCTCTAATTTTGATCAGTGTTTTCCACAAAATAAAGGTTTTTGTTGAAATGCCTTGGTTATTTTGTCAAACATTTTAGTATAACAGCTAATATTCCTTCACATTTTGAGAGATGAAGATTAACAATATTTCAGAAAAAATTATTATTATTAAGTATTTATTGATTGTTCTCTAATTTTGATCTCCACTGTACTGTATATGTTTATGATCTTTTAGAAACATGATAATGGCAAACTGTTGAAAACACTGCCTTTGTAGAGCATTTCAAATCTGTAACTTATGAATTTCATTTCAGTTAAGATGCCACCTAACTAGCAGACCGCAAAGCAGCACACTAGGTTTTGGAACGGAGCCAATAGTATTATTATAAAATAATAAATAATTATTATGGTTGATGATGAAGATTATTATTATTATTAATAATAATATTAATAGAAAATATTATTATTGTTATTATTATTAATGTATTATTTAATTACATTTTTAATAAATTGTCAGTTTTTCCATTATAGAAGCTTAAGGGGACATGGCAAAAATGGCAACATCTGATCATTAAATTCCTAAATTAATGAAATTATTTAATTTCACCATATGTTCTAGCTTCACTTAGTTGGTAAAAGCTAATTAACATGATTTGATCTTTAACATTGTGAGGTATTTTTAACCATTATATTTAGACATAAATGAGCGGGCATAACAGGAATAATCCATATAATATTTGTAACTGCCAACCTTACATTTATTCATTTAGCAGACACTTTTAACCAGAACAACTTGCACATGAAGAACCTTGAAAGTAATTTATCATAAATGTCATAAAGGGTTTCAGTAATCCAGAGCATTTCTCTTAATCTTTTTTTTTCTTCCAGAAAACGGAGGAGACACATCTTCACATGCCCTCAACCTCTCTGAGAAGAAGACCATCAAGTCAGAGCCAGAGGATTCCAGATAGCAGCCCCGAATGCTTTTATTTCAAACCTACAACAATACATGTCATCTGTCAGTGAATACTAAATAAGCACAACTACAGTAAAGCCTTAACAACCAATGTTGCCTCAAAAAATAGTTTATTTTAGTTTCTCGCCATTTTCGTTTTTGCCAAAGCACCTAGAGCCCTTATTTCCATTCTCCTGAGTAGACACTCTTACAGCCTAGGACCATAAAAACATTAGCACTCCATGGCTGAATTAGATAAATGTGTTTTTCATACATGGGTTATTCCTGCAATACCTGTTGAGCTCTGTTATTTTTAAAATATGAATATGCTTGTGTTATAATATGACGAAGAGTTTCTATAAAAGGGCATTCAGATATATGCTCTGATAAAGACACTTAAACTGTTAGAGTTTGAATATTTACAAAATGAACAAAATTTAACATAACTACGAAATAAAGAGCAAAAATGTTCATGGAGGAATTGAGAGTTTGCTTACCAATGTTGCCTCAAAAAATAGTTTATTTTAGTTTCTCGCCATTTTCGTTTTTGCCAAAGCACCTAGAGCCCTTATTTCCATTCTCCTGAGTAGATTCACACTGTTTGTGCTGTCACTGACTGTACTTGTTCAATTCTCACTAGCTCTCATCACTTGTTTTTATGCTCTCCTTTCGGTGTGGACCACGAAGTCCGCTATTTGTACATACATAGAAAATGTCTGTTTGAAAATGGTTAAATGTTATTTAAATACAATATGTGTTGTATGTATATATGAATGCATGTTAAATATCACAGAAACGGAGGGACGCAGTGTTTTTAAAGTTGTTAGTAAGCAGCTGTTGTTGTCGCCTATTTAAGTAAGCCTCCTGGATTGTGTTTCTCTTTAAAGACCCCATGCAATCACTTTCATTTCCTGTATTGACTATTTCCTATTATCAAATGACATCAAATGGTTTGCCCATTTTTTAAATAGCCAGTAGGCTTTATTTACACCATAAACAGTGATTTGCTACTTGCTATTGCTATTTGATAGCTGGTGGTATTGTTAGCAGGAGCAATATTATCATTTTAGAGAGCATTTCTTTCGACAGAAATATTAGGGCTGCACGATATATCAAAATATTATTGATATTGCGTCATGGCTAAATGCAGTAGTCAAATTATCAAGGCTGTGATTTAATTAAATATATGCCCTGCATGTTTTAGAATGAAGCTTGGCACTGTTCATTTGCACAAGTAAATGTTAATTTAGACAAAAATGAAGAAATTAAGATGTAAATATTAGTATTGTAATTTTACAGTATTTTTCTTTTATTAAATACTTTATTTTATAGCACATTAGTATTAATGCAACATTTTTAAGATTTTTATTTAATAATAATCACAATAGAAATCATATGATTTTATAGTCATATTAAATGAGTCAAAAACAGTGGCAATGTGGCCTATGATTTTTATAGTATAGTTTTATAGTAAGTAATCGAAGTAATTTTTCAGCTTTTAAAAATTATTTTTATATTCTATTCAGATGCACTCTCCAGTCACAGAAAAATAAAATATCGCAATGTCGGTTTTTTTCCAGTATCGTGCAGCCGTAATCAATATTTTTGATCGTTTTTTCAGCTTTTAAAAATTATTTTTATATTCTATTCAGATGCACTCTCCAGTCACAGAAAAATAAAATATCGCAATGTCAGTTTTTTTCCAGTATCGTGCAGCCGTAATCAATATTTTTGATCGTTTATCCCAGAAGAGAAAGAAATGTGTGGTTTTTAAATGCGTAAAAGTGAATTTTTGTCACTAGTACACTAGCATACAGATGACGCATAGGGACTAAAAACTCTAATTTTGATCTCATGGGGTCTTTAAAGAAGTCGTCTTTTCCTCTGTCGGTTTCTAATAGCAGTGCTAACGAATCTGAATTTAAAGATCTCTACTATGGTGCTATGGTTGAATTTACTTGCGTAACAGAGGAAAACTGCGGTACATGTTGCTATTTAAACACTGAAATCTCGGAGCCAGACTTTTGGCCTCCTTGTCATCTTGAACGAATAGTAATGCCTGATTTATTCCGATACTAAGCACAATTAATATATTTCATCGTACTCTATACATACCAACAAAATGCGTATATAGACAAGCATGTCTCCCCTCCTGACCAGTGGTTATGTAAATAGTTTAAAAACATTCGCATCTGACTGGACTTAAAAACAGGGCGTCATTACTGCACCATTCCAGTCTTTATCACAATCACGTAATGTATTTGTATTTCTGAATATTTAGTCGTAGAGCAATACCGGGTAGCTGTTGTCACTTAACTCAGTGAACGTGTCTAGGTGTCCCAGACACCTCAGAGGACATTCACTGTACAGTATTTCTACTCTGTTTCGTAGTGTAGACATAGTCTTAGATTCAGCTAATGTGCAAATGTATGTGAAACTGATATGCACTAGTGTTTGATTCTCGAATTTGCATCCTACTGCTCAAAATTTCTTGTTTCTCAATGGTGATACATGTTTTGTAGGACTTTTACCCTGAAATCATCAAGTCACACTCTTTGTGTAGTTTTAGAGTATCATGTGAGGTGAAGTAGGCACGAGATAATCAGGTTTTCCAGTTACATGTCTGTAATGTACCTGTCAAGCTGTTATATAATCTGTATTTGTGTCAATGACAAATACCTCTCTATATCGGTACAAGGAGACCGATTTTTAACATCCTGATCATACACTTCAGTATTTCGAGGGAATATGTGGAAATATTGTGTGCTTTTATTTTTTTAGGATTATTTTCAGAGACTTAAGAGATCTCAAGTATGCAAAATCTTAATTTAAGTGCCATTTTAAACATATTTTTGAGAGCGTGCGATAAGTCGGTGGGTTACGAGTCGTCCCGTATGATAAAAGACAAGTGTTGTGTCAATATTTATCTGCATTTTCAACTTTTTGCCTTAGTTTAAAGCATTCCATGTTACAATTCTTCACTGGTAGTAGTTTATTTTGGATGTTCGTTTTAGGTGGAATATGAAATGAGATTTGGGAAGTTGTATGAACAGCTGAGACTTAAAGCCTTGGCAATATCAAGCTCTCTAAAAGCACTGGAACAAAATTTGCTTTGGAAAAAAACAGTTTGATGAAGAAAAAATCTGATTGGACCTTACTGATTACATCGTTACCAATGACCTATATAGCAAGACATATCTAGACGCCTACCTTTGTTCCTTGCTTGTTACTGTCTTTAACCACTCACAGTAATGATCAGTCTTTCTCTAATCTTTGTACTTGCTTTGTATAATAGACTTATGCATCTTGGACTGTAGGATGAAACTATGTTGTCAGTAGAACTTGTTCTCGTCACTTTTGAGTAGAGAGTACATTAGGATATGCATACGGTAGTCCTGCACATATTGTTTTGTAAACACTAATATATTTAATTTGTTATACAGCACATGAACATTAAACTCTATTTTTTTGACATCTGATTGTGAAGTACTTTTCATTTCTCATGCTTTGTTTCAGGGCCCAGATTTTATACTGGACGAGTGGATTAACATATAAAAGTAAACATACAATATCCTTAAAATCAGACGTATTTATTAAAGGGGTCATATGATGCTGCTAAAAAGAACAGTATTTTGTGTATTTGGCGTAATGAAATGTGTTTATGTGGTTTAAGGATTTTAATCTATACGACTAGAAACAGATTTTAAAAAGGCTAGAAAACTTCAGCACCCACAATGCATTGGGCTCGATCAGGCTATCTGTGAGCGGGAACACAAAAATGCGGAAGTAGGATTTGTAGTTTTCACAAAAGCCCTGGCGGTTAAAAACGTAAAACGCCTCATCCGGTGGATTTAAGATGACGGGAAAATCCTGGTGCCGGTAAAACGGAAAAATAAAACACAGTTCACTTACTTACAGTGCCGACATTGTAACAATATAAAGTTGAAAATCGCTTTTCCCATTTTAATTAATTTAATATTATTAAGAACTATTCATTTCGAAACCCGTGACTCATTGAAAGAATGTCAATGAACAAAGTTTTTTTTGTAAGATTACTTAGTAAATTACGGTAGCTAGTGCAAGTTTCTGACTACAGCTGTAGTGGTCTGAATACTTGTGTTTTGATCTTTGTGTTAGTAAGAAGTTGTGATATGCATAGCAAGAAATTCCTGGCCTTCGTGATTATGATTAGGCTATCTAGTATTTAAAGAAAAACAAAAAAGGCGTTTAAGATAGTTAGCCTACACTACAAGCCAATCGTTTATTATGACTATTCTTAACATTTACTGTTAGGATTTGATGTTAAATATTAAGAATAACAACAAAGTCATCAAAATATGCCACAAATGACAAAATGGAAGTAATTATATAATAATTATGTAATGATCAAAAAAAAAAAAAAAAGGTTAAATAGGCTACATTAAAACCATCTTACATTTCATCTTCTTTTACATTTCCTTCCCAACTTCTGGGATGCTTTTTTTTTTAAGTCCTGAATTAGTTCACATCATTGTTATTTTAGTATTATTTGTAATACTAGTGTGTATTAATATGTTGAATTAGTTTTCAGTTTTCATTTTAATTTTAGTTTAAGTTTTAGTAATTTTGGTATGTGCTTTTGTCGTTAGTAAAGACAAATTAAGTGTGCACTTTAACATATTTAGAAAAAAAAAGTTGAATATATAATATGCTTAGTAAAATAACGGAGTACAAATAAGTAAACTAAATGTACTAAACTATTATTTTACTTTTTTTTTTAGTTGTGGTGATGTTCCTTATCTTTTTTCAAGTAGGCTTATCTGCCTTTGATGACATACAGACGGATGACAGTGAGGGCAGCATGTGGGTCGATGTGTCTACACCTCTATTCATTTGCATCTACATCATATTAACACATTTTGAAACTGCAGAATGACTCATAAACACTCTCTGTTGTGCTTCCACCCTTTGTTGTGCGTATACGCAATGTCTGTGTGCGTCTAACCCAGTACTGATAAACACCCCACTGCCGCCCACAGTCAGCCCGGAATGATGCCTCTCCGCACGGATGTCACAGACCGGTCGCGGTGCCTCGCCTGATAAGGAGTCATTCAGGTCATTGTGGTTTTTATTGTGAACGATTCAAGGGCAAAACAAGCATTTTGCCTTCGTATAACAAATATAAACAGTCCTGTAATGCCTGCAACTTAATGAAACTGCAAATGCGGTTCCTAAACTGTTTGTCTATATCAGGGGTGGGCAAACTTGGCCCTTCCAGGTCACTTTCCTTCAGAGTTTAGCTCCAACCCTAATCAAACACACCTGAACCAGCTAATCATTGTCTTCAAGACTACTAGAAGGCTACCGGCAGGTGAGTCTTATCAGGGTTGGATCAAATCTCTGCAGGAAAGTGGCCTGAAAGGGCCAAGTTTGCCCATCACTGGTCTATACTGTGTGACCTACAGAGAAAATCATGGAACCTGATGAGCGTTAAATGATCAAAAAGTTCAAAGTAAACAGCTGAAGTGTTTTCTTGGATGGAGTCCAAGGAGAACATCACCTTATAGTGCCCTCTAGTGCAAATGGGAAATAAAGTATTCAGTGAGACTACAAATGACTTCATTTGTTTCAAATTAAAGAATTTAACTTTATTTATTTATTTTTTCATTTTTTGAAATGCAATTTCAAGTATATTAGAAATCTCGGTTGATACTATATTACTACTCTCTCTCTCTCTCTCTCTCTCTCTCTCACTCTCTGTGTGTGTGTGTGTGTGTGTGTGTCTTTTGCTGTGTAATTTTTAAAGTTTTTTTATATAAAGTAAATGTAAAAACTCTTATATTGTTAGTAATATTTTAAGACGAACACTTACTGGACTGAAGCAGCTGATGGTTTACTATCCATACATATATTTTTTTCATACTAATATGGGAATATAAAAGATACATCAGGCTTTGAGGACGGTTTATTCGTTGAGCACTTTTTCAGCATTGTATTGCATTGAATTATATGAATTGCCCCAACAATAAAAACTACAGCACTTTGATCATAAAAGTAAGCATTTAAATATCATATTATCACCTTACTGGGAAATATAGAGTGACAACTGATATTTATACACATTTTATGTAATTATCAGATTTTCATCTTACTTTTTGACAATATAAAATTTGCACATTTTATATTTTGCTTAGTTTGGGCCCCTAAAGGTTACCACAGTATTATTTGAAGTACCGTGATATTACCATCTGGTACAATCACTATATACTGCCACTGTAATTTTTTTGTAAGAGATATATTTATATATATCACTGTATTAGTTCACTGAGGGGCCTTACGTCGTTGGGGAATCCTGGAGTGTGACGTATGAGGGGAACCCCAGCATTACAGCACAGCTTCACACAAGCCATGATACAAAGTTACGGAAACTAAGCAACCGAAAGCAATAACTGTCTTCCTCAGATGTAATGTTAGTTCTGTACTTCAGCGTTGGGTAAAATAGCATTATAATCTCCTTTGTGGAGAAAGCTGCTTACATGTAGGCTACGGGAAACAGCGAAGATTTGCCTGTCGAATATTATACATCGTATTTTAAAACAGATTTAAACATTTTGGAAGTGATTTCTGGAGGGTGAATATGAATTATTGAATTTTTAATTATGAAAATGTGTGTGAAATATTTTGAATTGAAATATTCACAGCTTAAATAAACAACTATGTTACATTTCAGGACCTAAAAATGCAAGCCCTGGAAATACAAGGCATTAATAAAATGTAAGCACTATTAATGCAATGCATTATTTTTTAAGTTAGTGGGTTTAATCTACATACAGTACAGTATGTTAGTCCCATTTCTCACTACAGTATACACATTCTCCACAAGATGGCAGCATCACATACATACATGTGCTCTTCTACAGCCTTCTTTTGAAGTCAAGAGTGAAATCGTGTAATTACCTCTCTGTGACAGTAGGAGGCAAAAATAAATGCACAAAAATATTTTCTTTTGGTTTAGGCCTCATTCAAGTTTAGAAGTTTCCAGAAAGAGTAGGCATGCAGTCTAAAAAGAATTCCCACACAGAAAATAAAATTGTTCCAATACTTACCAAAATGGCATTTATTTTTCTGGATAATCAAGAGATTGATACGATATTGCATAGGATTGTATGCCAGAGTTGTTTGCTGGTCTGTAGTAAAGCAAAACAGTGAGGTCTACTTTTTCAGTTGCCTTGGTTCCAAAATTATATTTCCCATTCCCACCAAAAAAAATGTAGAAATAATCATTTCTGAACCATGAACCAAACTAACAAGCTTTGAGATGTTTGAGACTGACTCAATAATGTTATTCGTACACTCTAAAAAATGCTGGGTTGTTTCAACCCAACTTTGGGTCAAATATGGACTAACCCAACCGTTGGGTTAAATTTTTACATTAAATTTTTAACCCAAAAGTTGGGTTAGTCCATATTTGACCCAACGTTGGGTTGAAACAACCCAGCATTTTTTAGAGTGTAATGTTTGATGGAACTGCTACTTCTAGAGGCCTACTGTTGCACTATTGTGGCACAAAATAATACGATCTCAGACCAAAACAGTAATCTATTTTTATCTTTAGTGACTCCTTCCTAAAGTTTACCAGCATTGGGGGAAGTCGTGGCCTAATGGTTAGAGAGTCGGACTCGTAACCCAAAGGTTGCGAGTTCACGTCTCCAGTCCGGCAGGAATTGTAGGTGGGGGGAGTGAATGTACAGCGCTCTCTTCCACCTTCAATACCACGACTGAGTTGCCCTCGAGCAAGGCACCGAAACCCCAACTGCTCCCCGGGCACCGCAGCATAAATGGCTGCCCACTGCTCCGGGTGTGTTTTCACTGCTGTGTGTGTGCACTTAGGATGGGTTAAACGCAGAGCACTAATTCCTAGTATGGGTAACCATACTTGGCCACATGTCACGTCACACTTAAAGATTGCTTAACAACTCCTTGAACTGTCACTGAGTGGTTGCACAACCTCATTCCGACACCTGGACTGATGATCAGCATGCTTGAATCCAGTCTTCGCGTTTCACATTTGGGAACATAAAAGTATACAGTGAGAGTTTTCTCTTGAGCTTCATGCAGACCTGAGCTCTTTATTTTACATCCGTTAGATCCGTTACATCCGATAAGCAGCTTTCTCTAAAACATGCCACAAATTCCAATGTTGTTGTTAGCAAGCTTCTCGTCTGGTTCCTTTTTGTTCCATTTCCTGGTCATAATCCCGTCAGATTAAAAAGATACAGGTAATAATGATATAATTGCATCATTAAACACATTATTTATTTATTTTTAGAATTATGACCGATTTTGTCTAATTGAACTGCACTTGGTATTATATGTCTTTTTCCAAAAGGACAGTTGTTGCATCCATGATTTTTTAGTTTGATGGCATGAATTTTTCCATTGAGGTCACAAACATACAGAAAGGTATATGAGATGTTGCATGAGAGAAAAAGGAGCATAAATGACTTCTAGGCTTACATTATCATTTATAAATGTCATGCAATGAATAAAAACATACTTTAAAAGTAGTAGGCCTCTCAATGAGCTTTTCATATTAAATACTTGTAAATTAGAGAAAAACTAAAGTTGAAATATACTGAAATAAATATAGAGGTATGAAATGAAATATATACATAAAATAGGCCTATATAATGTGTAATATATATATCAATAAAAATATAAAATATGCAAAATATAAAAAGAAAAGGTAATCCAGAATAAATAATGTACTATAAATACTATAATTGTACATAAACACTAGAGTTTTGGTTAATAATATAATACAGTGTTAGTCAATGGAAAAAAAAGCTAAATGCACAATTACTTTCAGGACAACAACAATAAGCATTCAGCCATTAACACAATTGTTTATACTGAAATAGACATCATAAAGTCAGAAAAACATAGATTGCGGGTCATACAGCGAGTCGTTTCAGGATGTGGTGCATGGCAATCAAAAATGAAATATGTTTTATTGAGCCAATAATGTGAGAGAATATGCGCATATATTTGCGACGTGTCCAATAGCTCGTTCGGTGGGCGTGTACGTGAGTGTTCTTCACTTAAAAGCAGTGTTGCCAGGTCCACTGTTTTCCCGCGGAATCTGGCTACTTTAACGCTGTTGCCGCGGGTTAAAGCGACCCCAGTAACGTGATATTTAGCCCCTGGAACGCGGAATTTACCAGAGGAACACCGCCAAAAAACGTATATTTTACCCTCCGGAACGTGATTTGTACCGGTGGACCCCCTCCCATCCCCCGAAACGGGGTTTTGTTGTGAAAACCTGGCAACCCTGCTAAAAAGCTCCTCTTATCAGTAGGTGCGCAAAGTGTGGGAATTGACTGTGCCGTAGCATCTAGAACTACAAGTTGTCTTCTAGTATAATTAAAAATAAAGACATTAGACGATGTTACAGTTTAGGGCTTCAGTTGTGCTGAAGGAGTTGATTCAAACCAGCCCAAAGCGTTCGTTTTCTGACATTATAAGGCATAAGAAGACTTTACCAAACGCGTACTTCTACAGCGCTGCTTATCAGGTTGTCAGAATATCTAAATTAAAGACTGTCTGTAATGGAAGACCTTTCATTCAGCCTTTAGCTGGGAGAAGATTTTTATGTACAAAGACCGAAGGAGCGATTGACCCTGCAGAACCAGTGAAGAAAGATGAGTCTGTCCAGGAAGCGACGGCAGATAAGTACGAAAATTATTTATTTGTCATTTGGCCATGACGCATGAGATATTCAGTGTTATTGATTAGAAGTAACTGTTATACAGCATGCGTTCAGCACACGAGCCAAAATATCCCCGAATGGCTGACAACGTGGCGCTGTGTACACTTTTACAGCAAGTGGGTGGAGAGCATGTGTAGTAGTACGTTATAATTCATATTAGAATCAAATTACATGAGTTTGATATGTTTAGGTCAAGTATAAAGTGTTTATTTCTGGAAATGGACACTCCCCATTACTTTGAAGGACAGTAGTTCAACGTCTATATATGACAGTGTGGTCTTTTTGAAAGAGTCTTTTTAAGTGAGTGAATCGGTCTCGTTCACTTCCATGCACTGGGTCATATTTTCCCTTCGCTGAAGTGTGTCCTCTTTTTGAAGCGAGTGACTCCTGTTCTGTCATCAAAGACAAACTATACAGCACGAGCCCATAGTATTCGGGTGTGGGCTGTGAAGGAGTATTTCATTGGTTGAGACTACTGAACAGATACGCCCCCTTCAGTTTTGATCCTAATCGACCTAATGACAAAGAAAAAAAATAAATTGGGACAAAGAATTTTTAGTTCGTAAATGAACTGAACTATTCGGGAAGTGATCTGAAGTAATGAGTTATCTAAGTTATGAGTGAAGATCTGAACAAAAAAGCTAATGTGCTGAGTTCATTATATGGGTTAAGGCCTGTTCGCACTAAAAAAATGTAACTATAAAGTTGAGTTAATAGTTCTAAATATTTGAGAACAGGGAAGTCCACACCACAGCTGTAATATACCGAAGCAGAGGAACATAGTTGGAATCACTTTCAGAATGTTAATTTTCAGCTAAGGAATGATAAAAATATTTACAGGCAACCAGAATCCACCCGACTTCAAAAAAACTCGAGCATTTAAAGGGACAGTTGACAGAACGACAGTTTCATTAATAGTTCATTAAGTTTTATTTCATGCTATCAGAATCAGAATCAGAATGAGCTTTATTGCCAGGTATGTTTTCACATACGAGGAATTTGTTTTCATGACAGAAGCTTCCGCAGTGCAGCAGAATGACAGCAACAGAACAAAAACACAGATAATAAAAGAATAAAAAAATAAAAAATAGAACAAGTAAATAAGGAATAACAATATATAAATTGATAATTGTATGTGCAGGTATATTACAATAGACAGTTTTGTATGTACAGGTATATTATGTGCAAGTGTAGACTAAGTATGCGTGTTAGATAAATAAGTGTATGGGTGTATAAATAGTGTTGTGACATTTTGTCGGGGAAAACGGAGGTCATGTTGCCCATCGTGAGAAAGAACGGCATTCATGAGAGGATGATCAAGCTCTCGATTAAAGTCTCTCTGCAGGGACAGCACGATGCTTCTGCGTCATCTTATAAATAATCCATATGGACAGACGAGCGATGAGTCACACGCACTGTGTGAACCGCGAGCAAACAGAAGAGTGTGAGTAAAAAAATCAATTGTACTGCCAGGGAGGGTTTTTTCATATATACATCTATAAATATGGAGAAAACTGCTGCACTGAAAACAGTGTAGCAGAGTTTTAATGAGCTCTCCATGTGCTCACTGCTTGCGGAAGTGCATTATTAACATTCCACAGCTGCGGTATGAATGGTGTCATAATCCAGCAGCTGATAAGAGCCGCCACCACTCCCATCTTCAACTTCCACAAAGTAAACATTAAAGGTCCCATATTGTCAAAACTGAAATTTACTGGCTTTTTTAGTCTAGGTGGTATGTAACTACCATATAAGTTTCAAAACAGTCAGTCCACAGTAAAATGCACACAGCCTGCATAAAGTAGCTGTGATTTTTCACGAACTGTTGTGACTTGCGTAAAAAGTTGACATCAGAACTAATTATTTTAGGACCGAATACACCACTCTTGCCTTGACCTGCATCTCTCACAGTAAGGGGACGCTCGATCAGTTTTCAACTCCATTCAGAATCTTAGAGTAAGTGTGCATTCACTATTTTACAGATGTTACTTTCATTTGATTTATTTGCTGTATGGTACACTATTTTTGCTATGCGGTAATTGTGTTCTTTGTTTCGATAAATTAGTACTAGTATCAGTGAACATCATAATAATGTTAATAATGTAGTTTGTGTAAACAGCATGCTTACT
>NW_015549577.1:1346939-1355567 GCF_001515605.1 Sinocyclocheilus anshuiensis
TCAAATGTTCTGTATGTGTTTTATGGCCTTATTTGAGTGACTTTAAAATTGTAGTTTTTTACTAAGCACGCATAAACGTTGTTTTCTCAAAAACACAATCACGTACATACATGCTGCCCACATATTATTGTAGCCCAGTTTGTGCTGATTACAGTGTTATTAAACTTTAGACATTCAAATGTTTGTAAGCAACTGAAAAAAGCACAAATGTCAGGGCATGTCAAAACTTTTCCAGGCCCCAAAACACCCTCGGACCCCAGAGGGTTAAGAGTAATTTTCTGCGAGATTTGTGAGAATTTCTGCCCTCCTTACAGACTGACTTTTACTTACATTTGTACAGCTGGCACAAATAAGTTAATGATGCATAATCGTATTTAGTGACGTCTTGGACTTGGACTAATGGTTTACATGTTGCACTACAGCAGATTACACAATTAAAAGTGCTGTAAGGTGGTAATGGATTGAGTGCAGTCTAATAGTTGACTGATAGGAGTTATTTGAATGGCTGATAATGATATCTAGAGAGAAGAATGGTAATTTGAGAATGTAATTGACGTAATCATGGTATAATTTAATGTGTAATACCTCCATATAAACAGGCTGTGTTTACTCATCTTATTAAGAGGCTTGATACATGCAGTGAGAAGCTGCGATCTGACACGTCCAGTTTGATGCAATTAATTCTGCAATCCTATGAAAATTAAGATATCCATTGTTGTGTTGTCATGGGGATATCCTGCTCAAAGAAGGTGAGGAGAGGAATGATCAGCTGCTGATGTTATGGGTGAAAGTGAGGCCACAGGCTGCTGGCTTGGTCGTGAAGCTATTCACAGACACCAGACACATGCTGTCACAGACTCTCGGAGCTTCACACTCACAGTAGTGCTGTTGCCTTGACAACAAGACTAACAGGTTATAATGAAGGTGTAAGAGTGATGTTTGTTGAGGAATTGCTCCGATATATAGACTCGGATATCACTCTAATGCAGTATTTTTATTTAATGGCTAGAACTGACTTAAAATTCTCAAAAGAAGAAGTTCCTTTCATTTGTAAAGTATTTAGTTTATTGGATTATGCAAAAATAGGCCATGCATTACCACATGGTTATTTAATACAAAAACGATATTGTGGTACAGTGTATGCTATTACCATGAGGTGATTTTCTTCATACTGCCCATCCCTATTTTCAGCAAGGCCATTCCGAAGGTCACACTCATTTCTCTTATTGATCTGTGGGACGTCAGTTCATCTCTTTGGGATCCCAGAAGGCCTTTCTGTTCTCCATCTCTAATAGATTGGCTCTTGTGGAGTGACGAATGAATGGCCTTCCACTCACCGATATCAATCCTTGTTTTATTTTGGTGCTTTTTTTTTTCTTTGCAAATTTCAAAGCACTCTGATCGGTATATTTCAGCACTTATCTGTTTTTTTGTTTATTCCACCCTTGTAGTTGTAATGTTCCATAATGATGGGTGTGGTGACTGTATAACTAGAGACCAGAAATACTAGAGACCAGAAATGCTACATACTCTGAGAAGCATTCAGTAAGACTGCAGTTCATCTAACTGTTAAAACATGTTACCTTTTGCAAGTTTTAGAGCAGCCCTGTTTAGTAAACTAGACAGCAGTTTAATGTTGTAAGAAATTAGTGGGGTTCAAGTGGAATAAACTGGAAGATCAAGATATGACATTTTTGATAAAAAATTACGAGCTCAAAAAATGTTTAGATATGGATGCACAGATGATCTATATTCTATACTATATATGATGCATTTAGGAAATAGATATGTTGAGTTTATATTTAATGCTGACTTTAAGATATTGATAATCAAATAATGAAAAGTATTGATAATCAAATTAAAATGTTTTACTCATTATTTGTGTGAAAGGTTTGTTTATTATTATTATTATTATTATATTTTGTTGTTGTTGTTGTTGTTGTTGTGTTTTTTTGTGTTGTGTATGCTGCTTAAGAGTGTTATGCCATTCTCTTAGCAACATGCTGACACCAGAATCTTTAGTGAAGTCTTTCAGGTGATTGTTGCCATGTAGGCACTAGCTCACTAGGTTTTAGAACACAGCCGTTCAAAGAGCCTGCATTCATCAGGAATGTGCAAGTCATTTTTAATGACAATCTAGCACATATGCAATTATTAAACAATGAGTGTTTAATATGAAGTTCTGAAGGCATAAGTCATGAGTTGGCACGACTCAGGCCAATTCAGAGCTTGCAAAATTTCAAAATAAAAAAATAAAATATAAAAAAGACCATTTAAAAAAAAATATATATATATAGAAAATTGGATAGGAGTCAATAATATCAATCAAAAACATCTTCAAAACACACATATCAACAAATATCAAGGAAGGAGTTTTATTTCACTATTTGGCCCTGTCCCAAATGGAACACTTCATGTGAACTTGCGGTCTTACGGATGGCCACCACGTGCGCGTGTCCGTTAAGTCCACGAGACCGTAGGGTGTCCCATTTGTAATTTTAGCGTTCAGAAGGGTGCTCGCGAGCGCCCCCTTTGCGGCCGTTATGTGCCCTCGATCCGCACTTCTGCCGAGCCTGCACTGGGGCGAGCTCCGCAGCAGACTTCTACCCGACAGTCAAAGCGACATTACGTCACGAAAGTGCGGACTCGGCGGAAGACCGCGAGGGTTTAGGGTGCCATTTGGGACAGGGCCTTTATGGGTATCTGCAGAATTTTTACATTCAAAGGTGACCTATTATGCCCCTTTCTACAATATGTAATATAAGTCTCAGGTGTCCCCAGAATGTGTCTGTGAAGTTTCAGCTCAAAAAACCCCATGGATCATTTATTATATCATTTTGAAAATGACTACTTTGTGAGGAAGCAGAAACAGCTGTTTTCGTGCATGTATCTTTAAATGCAAATGAGCTGCTGCTCCCTGCCCCCTTTTCCAGAATAAGGCTGTGCCTTTACAGCTTGTACCTCAGATACTCTGATAAAAAAACATCTGTTTGGTTTTGATTATCATGTCTATCGCACTAAAATAAAATCATGCGTTTTAAAGCCATATTCGTTTAAACGTCTGATGTAGTGTTTTCTAAACGCACTCATCCGAAGCACGCGCACAGAAAAAGCGGCTGTCACACGGCATGTGAGTACTAAACTAAGTTCTCTTCATGTATTATTGCGCTTAAACTGTGAAATACACAAAAGTTTGTTAAAACACGAGTTACAAAAACAGTCTGTGAAGTTAAACAGCTGGGAAAGAAATCGCATGTTTATATTAGATCTGTGTGGCAGCAGCGTAATATACAGTAGGCTAAATAAATAAATCCACTGCTCTCTTGTCTCCTCTGAGGTTGGGACTCTAAATAGTGTTCTGTGCTCGTCTGTGCAGCTAACAATAGAACAGTTAGCAATTAGCATGCTTTGCTTGAACTTTTGCCATGGCGTTAGAGCTGGTACACCATTGTCGCTTGCGAAAACAAGAATGGCGGCGCCGTGAGTGGAAACGTGCAGATAAAGAGGCGGTAATATTATTATAAGATCCCTTTGCCACACCACAAAGGGAGTGAAATGTGACGCACTCGTTTTTTCAGATGCTTGCAGAAAAAGGCTTACCAAAACAAAGTTACTGGGTTAATCTTTTTCACGTTTCCTGGGTTGGTAGATGCACCAGGGACGTCTATAGTAACATATTCAATCGTAAAATGACATGATTTACAGTTCAGATACAGGTTTTCACAAAAATAAAATGTCTTATTTTTGAGAAAAGGGATGAGTCCAACGTATAAATTATTATTTTAATTTAAAACTTAAATATTATTGTCTTGATTATTTAGATTTTTAGAAGGCACATTAGCTTTCACATTTACTATGTGTTTGCTGTGTAAAAACATGGGTCGATATTCACATTGATCTTAAAATAAACAGCAGAAAGGCTTGTTGAAAATGCAAATTAATTCTCAGCAATGAAATTAAACTGCAGAAAAATAGTGGTTTCTCTGGTAGCGGCTGTACACAAAGCAGCGCTGCGCTCATAAACGCTGCTTTATCAGGCATTATAGGAAAGATGAAATGAAAATGCCATCAAAAGTTTTCTGAAGACAAGCAGGGCGGTCATACATTTTGGTAGCCCAACTGGAAGATACGACAGCCCCGGGACGTCTGGTTAGCGATTTTGCGAGCCCTGCAACTATCTCCAGGAGATAGAAATAACTGAACATGTTTTCAGTGAAAATATCAGGCAGTGAGGGGTTATATCTATTGACTCTGTGGCCCAAACAATTACAAAAAATGGATGATTGCTGTGCCAAAACATATGGCCTGTGTGCCAGAAGTATGTCATCTGTGCGCGCGATCACTAAAGTACACTTTTATCTTATATTTATTTGAAACTCTGTGTCAAACTTTCACTGTACTGGTCGAATCATGATTTTTTGTTCAATTGTTGTTGGAAAGCCAACCGTGGGCATCTGATTCACCACTGACAACTAACCTCCTGTCTAATGAGTTAAATCAGGCTTTCTCCGATGGTTCAGCTAATTGTGTCCAAGGCGACGAAGTGTAAAAAATTGACTGAGCTCTTGTCCTCGTCTGACGGGGGAACTTGTTTTCCAAATCAGTGAAGATGTTGCTAAAAGCTGTCAAACATCACTCCATCTGGCCCCAAAGGACCTGGAGTTTGACTTCAGAGAATATTGATCTGATATTCATCATTGTTAACAATGATACTACAGTAGATGGATAAACTTGGTTTTAACATAAAGGTCTATGAGGTTTTTGTTGCTCATTTTGTCTCATGCACACATGCACTTCTCTGTAAGCCAGTATGTTGCACATGCTTCCTGAATGAATCAGACTGATTAGATAGTTGCTTTTGGTTTTCCACATTTCTTAGCAGTAACTGATTGTCTGGCATGTCAGTAGAAACTAATCCCTCAGTCTCAAAAGTCTGTAAACAAATTGCTGGGATTTGCTATCTAAGAGGTGAATAAATATTAAGATATGATACCTGCAATTATAGCTATTATGTGACAGGTTGATCTGCCAGCCTTTGCTGTCTGTCAGGCAGGTGCAGTAAAGTTATCTGACACCTGAAACCTGTGGAGACTGTTCTCCTGAGTAGCACGTGGTACAGAGGTAAATGCTTTCTCACCCCTAGGGCCCCACAGAGGTGCAACAGAAGTTTCCACAATCCTCTAGAGAGCTTCACATGGCACTCGGCACAGGACTGTAACATTGCAATCTTTTTATTGATAAAGGCAGGAAAACGATTGCATCCTAAGGCCAAGTGTACATTGTTGTAGTGATGAGAATTATACACTGGCGTTCAGAAGTTTGGGGTCAGTGAGTTTTTTTTGTTTTGTTTTGTTTTTAAATAAATTCATATTTTTTATTCAGAAAGGATGCATGATACTGATTGAAAACTGACAGTAAAGACATTTGTAATGTTACAAAGGATTTCTATTTCAAATAAATGCTGTTTTTTAGAACTTTCTATTGAACAAACTAGAATCCTAAAAAAATTTACTATGGTTTCCAAAAAATATTAAGCAGCACAACTGTTTTAAACATTGATAATAATCAGTGTATTTCTGTAGAATGATTTCTGAACAACAGGGTATTCTGAAGAATATTACTGCAGAACATCATTTCAACCAAACAACCAAGTATGAACATTTTTAATGCAAGTAGATTGCAAGAATATAATGAAAAAGAAATCATTTTCATTTATGTGCACCACTATATCAATTCATATTAATTAACAGTGATATTTACTTTATTAAAATGTTTTAATATATAGAGAACGATGAAATCTGAGTTTTGAACTGATTCACTTAATCTTCAGTTTTAATTGATTTACAGAAATAAATCAGACTTATCAACAAACTTAAAAACTTTAATTCTTTGCTACTTAAATTGCTATTAAAACATTTCTGTCTTAATTATATTTATGGAACTAGTCTAATGTCAATCTTTAGAAAATTGAATGTCCGAACAAAATACTTTTTATAAAATTCACAATGTTACATTTTATATCGCTAGCAAAATCATTGTGAATATATAGTGAATAAAGGATATATCATCCAGTTTTACGGTGTTGCAAGTATTTAGTAACAAAATTTTTTGTGAACAAATCTCTATATTAAAAGGAAAGTGCTAATGTTTTAAGTCTCAGTGCTAAATTCTCACTTCACCTACAGTATCTGTCTCCGTATCCAGAATACTTTTATTTTTCCACTTGGCACATGGTTTAGAGCAGCATGCCGCTGTGTCAGCAGCAGTAACTAGAATACAGTCTGTCCTGTCCATATCCCCAACCTGCCCCATGCACTCTGAAGAACAAACACTTGACCATGAGCCTAGACCGGCCGATTTACACAGAGGCTAATGCACTAGGTTCATTTTAGTCTTCACTGAGAGCTGTCAGCTGAACATAATGCAGACAGCAGCTTCATAGGTTTATGCATCTGTGAGTGGAAAGCGATTTATTTATTGAATTTGTAAAACAATGTATAAGGAAGTTGTTTTGTAACAAAGTGTGTCCTAGTAACAAGCTCAGTATAGCTCAGCCCAAAATAAAAACTGTAATTTTGTCAAGGCCTATTGAATTCATATACATTATGATGAATTAAAATCAAGACCTCCTGTTGGAGAATCTTTGGATCGAGGGCCAGAAGGGAACTCTGTTGATGAAAGTATCGACCTTCATTGTGTGAGTTCACAGACAGGAAGAACAGAAGCCATATATACCATCAAGTGTCCATTAATAGTAATACCACCGGGAGGTTTAACAAACTTACCCTGAGGGTCATAGTCTCCTTTAATGAGAATCGTGCCTTTTAGGCCAATAAACAAATTTGCTCAGTGTGCGGTATAGAAAATTGACTGCCATGTGACCACTGATGCAATAAAAAAAGGAAGTTCTAGATAGTTAAATAGCCAGATAGTGAATACGTATTTTCAGTTTCACATTAGCTATGTTTCCATCACCCTGTTTTTATGCACATTTTGAAGTATCACATCAGAAACGAGTGATGGAAACGCCCAATTTAGAAAAAATATCCCTTAAAGGGGTCATATGATGCGATTTTAAATTTTTCCTTTCTCTTTGGAGTGTTACAAGTTCTTAGTACACCAAATACACAAAATAATATTCTTTTTAGCAACATCATATGAACCCTTTAATTCGCAAAAAACGTTTTTACGCTCGCTTGAGGTGGTTTGTGACTTGTGTGAAAAAGGATTTATGCAAATAATGGGAGATGGAAACGCATTTTGCGAATAAATTCCTCCATGCACATCAAAAAAAGTAATGTGACTTTTCAGTGGCTTCTCCTACTTTTCTTAGTGATATTTAGTGCCAGTTATATTTATTATACAGTATATCACAAGTGATTAGTCACTTGTGAGCATGTATCCGGTAGGGCTGGGCAGTATATCGAGTTTGTACGATATATCGATATTTTCTTTATAAGCGATTCGATATGAGGCAATACCGTTTATGGGCAAAGTCTGCTGCTGTCAAAGTATTTCTGTATTATTGCTTCCCAGAACTGTCGTACACGACTGCGTTCCAAACAGCAGCATCCACCTCCGAAAGCAATGACCACATTTATTGTGTTTTGTCTGCTCGCTCGAGGTCGCAAGTCATTTATTATATATGACAATGATTATATTCAGTGGCTTCTCCTACTTTTCTTAGTGATATTTAGTGCCAGTTATATTTATTATACAGTATATCACAAGTGATTAGTCACTTGTGAGCATGTATCCGGTAGGGCTGGGCAGTATATCGAGTTTGTACGATATATCGATATTTTCTTTATAAGCGATTCGATATGAGGCAATACCGTTTATATCGATATACAGTAGTTTGATACGAGCACATCTGAAAATATAGCGGAGGACACAGACTGAGCTGCTGCGGAGAAAATGCATAATCCAATTTGTTCTAAACATGTGACAAGCTGCATATTAAGGCCTTTAAAAACTGGTAAGACATAGTTTGTTTTGTTTCGCATATTAGTTTAAGCGGCTCGGCCCGTCATATGCTCTGACAGAAAGGCTGCGTGTGCCGCTGACAGAGACACTAACTACTCGCGCTGTTTAATGTGTTTGAGATGTGCTGTCTTCCTGAATGCATAACTTACGTTTCACAGGTATTTTCTCCATCTGTAAATCTTAGAAAGTCATGGAAATATTTCCATTTTTCTGTCAGAAGTGCATGAGCCTTCTGCTTTGCGATTCTCCCCTAAACGTCACACAGACTTCATTTAGAACGAGCGCCAAACAGACAGAGCTCAATGAAATAGGAGCACAATAATTCTGACTAAAATATACATTTTGTTAAAATATTTGTAGTTGGATAATAAATGTGACGTGTAGAATTTTAAACCTACAAGTAAATCTATTTTTATGATAGCACTGACTGTAAAGTGACTGTAATGGATAAAAGCGTCTGCTAAATGACTAAATGTAAATGTGTAATGGTGTAATCAAAATAACCTAACACAACTGTGTTTTTGTTCTCATTTATTTTCATTTTTAGTTTAGTGAATTTAACTTCCGCTTTAAAAGCCTTATTTTTGTTTTTAGATTGCAATGTTACAATGTTAGAATGAAATGTGATTTTAACCCTTTTTT
>NW_015549577.1:1355805-1357102 GCF_001515605.1 Sinocyclocheilus anshuiensis
GAGGACACAGACTGAGCTGCTGCGGAGAAAGTCAATTATCCAATTTGTTCTAAACATGTGACAAGCTTTATATTAAGGCCTTTAAAAACTGGTAAGACAGTTTATAGTTTCGTTTCGCATATTAGTTTAAGAGGCTCGGCCCGTCATTGCTCTGACAGAAAGGCTGCATGTGCCGTTGACAGAGACACGGGCTACTCGCGCTGTTTAATGTTTTTGATATGTGCTGTCTTCCTGAATGCATAACTTACATTTCACAGGTATATTCTCCATCTGTAAATGTTAGAAAGCCATGGAAATATTTCCATTTTTCTGTCAGAAGTGCATGAGCCTTCTGCTTTGCGATTCTCCCCTAAACGTCACACAGACTTCATTTAGAACGAGCGCCAAACAGACAGAGCTCAATGAAATAGGAGCACAATAATTCTGACTAAAATATACATTTTGTTAAAATATTTGTAGTTGGATAATAAATGTGACGTGTAGAATTTTAAACCTACAAGTAAATCTATTTTTATGATAGCACTGACTGTAAAGTGACTGTAATGGGGTAATCAAAATAGCCTAACACAACTCTGTGCTTTAGTTCTCATTTATTTTCATTTTTAGTTTAGTGAATTTAACTTGCGCTTTAAAAGCCTTATTTTTGTTTTTAGATTGCAATGTTACAATGTTAGAAAGAAATGTGATTTTAACCCTTTTTTGCACATAATATAAAGGCTTACATGGTTAGATTCACTTTATTTGTTTTCATAGCCTTGTATTGTTTTGTTGGACAACATTGGGTGGTAAGTGAAATACATATATATTAAATACAGATTTTTTTTAAATCCAAATACAAAAAAACGAAAATACAGAGATATATACAGTATATCGCAAATCGGCCAAAAAATACAGAGATATTAATTTTTGCCCATATCGCCCAGCCCTAGGTATCTGGTAGGCTTTGGTGGTACGGATGCAAGTCTTGGCAGGTTCCTTTAACCCGTCGCTGACCATTTATTAACTGGTAACCAGTGGTGGAAAGAGTACTGAAAAAATATACTCAAGTAAAAGTACCATTACCTTCCAAAAAAGCATGTCTCTTTGCTGAGCCGCGGCGGTCTCGGTGAATCAGCAGCATCCACAACTGAATGGAACAAAGTGTTGAACTTGAAAATTGTTTATGCGCGAGTGCACTTGCTAAATGACGGCGGATTGTATAAAATGGATAAAAAAAATTTAAATAATAAAAAAAAACGTTTATTAACGAGCTGCAGTTTTATTACATCACGCGCTGGCACAGATGCAGTATATTAAT
>NW_015549577.1:1357164-1398502 GCF_001515605.1 Sinocyclocheilus anshuiensis
ATTAAAATAAGCATGTAACGACCACAAACGGAGGAAAATTGCGGAGTAAAAGTACCGATACATCACTTAAAATGTACTCAAGTAAAAGTAAAAGTACACAATTTTTAAACTACTCATAAACGTACAATTACTGATAAAAACGACTTAATTACTGTAATGTGAGTATTTGTAATTCGTTACTTCACACCCCTGCTGGTAACAAGCCTTAAATCAGACACCTCACCTAACAGACATGACATAGGCTGAAGATGCAGAATTGTCAACAAAGGCAAAATGATCTATGTTTGATCATCCTACATATGCGTTGTTTGATCATGCTTCCCTTGAAACAATCAATTTAACTTTCGGTAGTTGTTTGTTGTTAAAAAAAATGTAAGTTGATGATTTATTGGTACTGACCACATCTTTATCTGGCAGTTCAGGATTTTAAAATCTTCAGAATTGTATTTGAAAATCTTAATTTTGTGAGTATTTATCAAATTTTATTTTGATTTTAATTTATTAAAAATGTTGGATTCATAAACTGTAAATTAAAATATGTATTTTGTGTAGGGCGTCGCTTTTCGCAACAATCACAGCTGTAATCATAATATTTATTATTTGTTTGAATAATTGTGCTGCCTTAAAATAAACCCACAATCCCTGCTGTCAGGTCACAGTGTCTGCACAGCCTGTGGTTTTTGGTTTCGTGCTGGGTCTGTCTTCTCTGAGCTGTCAGTGGTGTGTGAATAGGCGCACAATGTTTGTTTTATTAAGTCTGCAGGAGGGTGATGAGGCTCTCTGAGAATCCCTGGAATCCTATGTAGAGGATCACACATATATATTGCAGAGACGGAGAGACGAGTGATGAAAGGAGAGGAGAATGGGCCGAAGTCTGACAGACGTGCTGTTTTATAACACCAAAGACCTTTGCTGCTAATTAGATCTCAAAGGTCCAGTGCCGATGATTCACCCATTTCCTTTTTCATGGATCTTTCGCTTTCATTAGAGAGAACTACAGACCTGCTGTTTCTGCTGCAAGCTGATACCACAATCCTGATGAGCGCACAATTGATTTTCTATCACATAACGCAGGTTGTTGACTATTTAGTTCAAGTGACCTCATTTCAAATGAAATGAAAGTCATTTTTGATCAGCTCTGTATCTGCATAGTATAGTTTAATTGGAAAAACAGACAATTGTGGATTTTGCATGACTTTTTGAGCTGTTTGTGGGTTGCATTGTTAGATGTTCCGTTGTGTAACTTGTTTTTAGTCTATTTATCTTTTTCATGCACTTATTGTTCTTTTATTTTGGATGCATTTTGTGGCAAAATGTCGATTAGCACAGAACATGGTGTCAGCTCATCCATCATTTTGCATGCTCGGGCACATCTTCGGACTAGCAGGTTAACCCTGTGTTTTGGCATGATACAGTAAAAAATATCATATATAGTCATAAGTAGCTGTAAAGCGCTGTCAACATGGAGGAAACTTTAGCCACAGGAATTCAGCCACAACATTATTAACGCATAACCAGAGGTTCAAACACTTTAAAAAGTAGTCCCACCTCAGAAAGGATGATTTTTACATTTTTAGTTAAAATAATTAACTGTTTTTACTGAATAATTCTTAGTAAGTGGTTTACTGTGTCAGTTTTTAATATATTTACTAATATATATTTATTCATTCATTCCTGACCCAATAAACGAAGGGCCGAGGTGAGTCTGTCATAATCAGCATTATGCCAAATTTATCAACAGCATTTTTTTGAACCTGGAACATTCCTTATAATGCTCAATTATAAGGCCACAATCAGAAATGCACTACTGTTCAAAATGATGGGCTTGGTACGATTTTATAATGTTTTTCAAATATATAGTAAAAACAGTAATATTGTGAAATATTGTTACAATTTAAAATAACTTTTTATTTTACTATAAATAGTAAAATATTACATTATAAATATCTTTACTGTCACTTTTGATTAATTAATTTGCCCTTGCTGAATAAAAGTATTAATTTCTTTAAAAATAAAAATCTTACTGACCTAAAACTTTGAATGGTAGTGTAAATTCACATGATCTTTTATTTTTTTTTAAAACACATAAGCAACTGAATTTTAAATTATACATCAATAAAGATTCTTGATTATATTTGATCAGTTTTAAGTTTATCATAATTGTTTTGATCTGTTTATTGTATGTTTCTCATTCATTCTGCATGTTTTTCTCTCCCTCATTGCTCTGCCTGCTGTTTGTTTGTGTGTAAGTATGATTTGAGTTGTCACTTCCAGTCTTTCACCTCTATCAATCCTTTCTCAACAAATTCTCTTCCTATGTTTTATAATCCTCACAAATTAACCCAAAAGATCAAAATCACATTTTCAGTGTCATTTCCATGTCAGCCTTTGATGTGTATTTAAATAAATTTAAAAAAAGCGTTCAAATGAAACATAATCAAATAATCTCTAGGAAAATGAATACAGCAAATGTAAATAACGTTTGGTAAAGGAAAGTCTCAGTTCTGGGAATGTTCATGGTGGGAAGGTGGGGCCGTTGGTGCTGTGAATTACAGTCCTGGCCAGACTCTGTTGTGGCTCAGTGCCGCAGCAGCTTACGCAAAGCTCCATTAGACTCAAAGCCATCTAAATGTGATAATGCAATGGCTAAGTTAGGTCGGCTCTTAATAAATCTTGGCAAGAGTGTGTCTACTTTTGCGTATTGTGCAATGCTAATGCGTTTGCACATTGCTGAAGACCAGTAACATGATGTAAGCACAGTTAAAATATATGTTGTCATATTTTAATGAAAACAATAAATAGCTATTTTATTTTTCCCCCTATGTAACAATTTAAAACCCAAATAAATATTTACCTGTTGCATATTTGTGATAATTGTGGAATTGTTTTTTAAATTAAATTTACAGTCTTTCTCTACTGAACTAGGCTATAACTGTTTCCTACCAATATATTATTATTATTTAGTATTATTATTTTATTCATTTATGAATTTATTTACATTTTCTTTAGAACTGTCAATACAATTAATAATAATAATATTTTTTATCAATATTATAATTAAATTATATTCTATTTTATTCTAAATTGTTAGAAAAATATATTAAACGTATACATGTAATTTTATATATATGCTGTATATGTCCCAAGTTTCTGTTTAAAAGAAAATAGTCAGCACAAAAAAATAAATCAAGTAATGGGCTCTTTAACTCTTCACTGAACGAATCTTTTTTCTGTTAATCTTTGTTGCATGGCCATCTTTCTCTGAATTTAACCCCAACTAACTAAATTCCTTTAACAGTTCATTGTGTATTTGAACACATAACATTAAAATGCACTCCAGGCTGATCTAATATGTCTTGTAACTGTAGATTGTGGCAGTTTCTATCATGGTAGAAGTCATTGATTAAGGTCAGATCACTCAATGTCAATGCCCTTTTCTCTCTTGTTTTAGGAGAAGGAAGGCTGGCATCCTGCCCAGCTTGGAAGACCTGCTGTTTTACAGTATTGCCGAAGGCCAGGAGAGGATCCCAGCTCACAAATTCATTACCGTGAGTGACAGCACTCCCCTTACATATGTTTATATTTGCAGGAACAGATATTATTGGCTGTAGCATGTTTTGTGTAATAGTAGGTCATTCTGTTCTTTGCGATAGTATGACCGAAGGGTCAGCGTGTGCAATTACTGCTGTGTTGTTGCTGTTATCAGCACCACTAAATGGGGCACAGAGCCATGTTTTATTACACTAAGACTATCTTATCAAACCTCACCGACAAAGGAAGTAAAATCCCCTGATAAGAGTGTTGTGATTGATGATAGTAATGAGTAAGGCCATCGACAGTTAGCTGTTAACTCTTATTTGTGCTCATGGAAATCTCTTGTTTATGTATGCATTCAGGCACTGAAGGCCACTGGACTTCGAACAGGAGATCCACGGCTGAAAGAATGTATGGACATGTTGAAAGTCACCCTCAAATCCACGTCAGATGGCGTAATGCTGGACCGGCACCTGTTCAAAAAGTAAGCTGACACTGTTTTTAATGTGCTGTAGCATATTCATGGTTTCTTCAGTCATGAAAAACCGGAAAATATGAAGGCGGTGTTGTTTTCCAGGCCTAGAATGATTAGTAAAATTTAAAAAATGGCATGGAGCAACGAGATGTGTGTACGCTACAGTTCAAAAATTTGGGGTAAAACGTATTTGAAAGAAGTCTCTTATGCTTACCAAGGTTGCATTTGTTTGATCATACAGTAAAAAGAATTGTATAAAAATTATTGCAATTTAAAACAACTGCAGTCTATTTTAATACATTTTAAAATGTAATTTATTTCTGTGATGCAAAGCTGAATATTCAGCAGCCATTAATCTAGTCTTCAGTGTCACATGATCCTTCAGAAGTCATTTTAATATGCTGATTGGTGCTCAAGAAACATTTCTTATTATTAAATGTTGAAAACAGTTGTGCTGCTTAATATATTAGTGGAAACCATGATACATTTTTCAGGATTCTTTGCTGAATAGAAAAGTACAGCATTTATATAAAATAATTGCATTTTTTTTTACATTATAAATGTCTTTACGGTCTAATTAATGCATCCTTCTGAATAAAATCTAAAATAATGAAAATCTTACTGACCACAAACTCTTAAACTGAACTGATTCTAGCTGGTGACGTTTGGAAAAAATTGAAATAAAAGCAAAAAATGTTGGTAAACCAGTATTTTTTTCTTGTAAACCTGGTTGATCATCAGATAGATTGTTAAGAAGGTTTAGAAGTCAAAGAAGTCAAATTAATTCAAGCTCGTTGCATTGAAATACAACATTATGTGCAGTGTTTACAGTTGTATACTGCACATCTGTAAATGTGGATGGTCATCTAGATATTCCATGCATCCATAAAATATACATATCATAAAGTATGTATGCTACAAACTGTGTACTGCAGAGCTGCAACTATTATTCCTATACCCATAATTAGCCCAAAGGCAATTACCATGGTAAATCAAGGTGAGAAATTCTTAGTCTGTCAGCTAAAATAATTCCCTGCAGTTAAGAAGAGAGAAGAAATGTGCACTTTCTCATACACATTTAGATACTACACATATATGATTGTTTATATTATACATTGTATAGAAGTTGATTGGTGGACTGCACTCTGCATCTTATTTATGAGCAAACCTTGACAGTCTGCTCCCTCTAGCTGTGTGTCACTCCTTAGACGTCATCCATAATACCTGCCTCTGGCGTAAACCAGCCTGATAGATGTCTGTTTTTCAGCTTCTCTGCTGTTGGTGCTGTGTTTACTGCCCGGTCGATCCGGCTGGCACTGATAGCTTCATTACAGACTGAAGAGATGAGTGCAGTAGTGTCAGCTTGTAGAGGCTTGATAGATTATGGCAGTGAGTGATCTTGCATGACAGAGCCATAATGAGATGTTTGGAACTGAATATTAGTGTTCTACTTAAAGTTGCATTTCTCCCTCATTTAACCATTTTAAACAAAGAATTAAACAATTAAACAGCACTTTCGACACATGATGAAAATGATGTTCACTCACGAGATTAAGACTAATTAATGGAAGCTTGTTTCCAACTTTCTGCCATGGGATACAAAACGTAAATAAGTTAATTGTGACTTTTTATGTCACAATTCTGACTTTTTTCAAGTCTGAATTGTGAGATATATACTCGCAATTGCAAGAAGAAAACTCAGAACTGTGTGAAAGTCAAAATGACCTTTTTAATTTTTAATTTTGTGGCCAAAAAAAAAAAACAATTGCAAGATGAAAACTCAGAAATCAGTAAGAATTGTGAGATGTAAACTCAATTTCCAGTAATTGTTTAATTTGGTGTGTGGTGTTCAATCAAAAATAGATGATTTCACATTTTGAAATCTAAAATGTTTGTCCAATCAAATAATGAATTGAGAAAAATATATTCAAAATATGTGCTCTTTTACTTTTGCTTTGGACATGAAAAAATGTCAAGTCTGGTTGATTGCAGTGTGATATAGTGCCTACTGCAGTGTGCTCTGCTGTGCAGTGCACATTTTTGCAAAAGTCATTCAGGTATTCTATGCATAAATTTTTTTTTTTGCATGCAGCACATATACATAGTATACACAACTGCAGAAATAGTAGTATGCTATTCCAAACATATGGGCTCCTCTTTAGCTTCCATGCCCTTCAGATAGCAAGTAATATATTACCTTTTGAAAATTCACATCCACATAAATCTGTAAACAGCAGCACTGTGCACAGTTATTTTGAGCGTGTCTGTCCCATTCAGGGACCTTGGTGAAGCAACTGGACCAATATTTCAGACACAATCACTGGAGAGGTCTGTGTTTATGATGCCTGTGGATACTTTGCTTCCCTCTGCTTTAGTGGAAGTGAATAACCTGGCTCTGTGAAATCAGCCATGGCTTCCTCTCTCACACCATAGATGTTTTGATATTTTACAAAAAAAATCTTTCATTTTTCTGTGGGAAATGTTCATTTGAACAGATCCAGCCTGTTGCTCTTTTACCTTTTAATCAATGTGGAAATAAACAGGTAGGTTCTTGAGGAAGGAGAGTAAATGATTGTTTCAAGAGAATTAAATGTGTGTTTCTGTATTTATGCGTGTTGAATTGATTCTTGAGGGCTGCAATAAATACAAAATACAAAATACAAAAGTGTTGCATTTTAAACACTTTTCACCCTACAATGCCCACTTTTTAAAAACTATTGTAGCGTCTGGACCAATCAAAAACACAATTTTTCATTTCATTTAACATATCAGTTATTCATTAGATTAACAAATCGTCACAGTCCCCTCACCCAATAAACTGGGTGCCAGGATGTCTGCAACGACATCAGGCCCCCCTGGTCCCCATGGCAACTAATGCTGATACCACTGGTTTTATGACCCACAGGAATGTAAGTAGGGAAAATCACTGCATGTTCCATAGCAAGAGGCACAATGCACAGTAGAAATGGACTTTTCTACTAATTAATTCTGATTAATTATTCATATTTCCCCATGAGCTGATTCGCTACACTATTTACAACCAATCAACAGGATTGAGCCAATTTATTTAATTTATGTAATTTTTATAATTCATATAGTCAAGCTAATAGGGAAATTATGTCTCATTTAAGTAACTTTTACCTCTGATATTTGTCATATTAATATTTTCCTGAGTATTTATACACAAATAGACACAAACACATACTTTCTACCAGAAACGATGAGCAACCCACTGGTAGGTTTTATTTCTTCAGTTCTGTCCTCTTTGTTTCTCCAGGTGTGTCCAGAGCAACATTGTTCTCCTAACACAGGCCTTCCGGAAGAAATTTGTCATCCCTGATTTCCAGCCTTTTGCTTCCCACATCGATACACTTTATGAAAAGGCCAGAAAGCTCTCCGGGGGGCTGGTAAGATGAGAGAAACACAAATAATAACTCTTAGGGATTCTTTTCAACTTGACAGCCTTTGTTTCTGATCACTTTTTTCTTTTGCTTACAGGTTGCTGACTACATTCCCCAACTTGCCAAATTCAGCCCAGATCTGTGGGCCGTTTCCCTTTGCACAGTAGATGGACAAAGGTATGAATCATACACCTTCATCTACTGACAACTACTTATTTTAGCTTGAGATTTAGCTTAGTTTAGCTTCATCTATTGAGAGGAACTTTTTTTAACCGTCTATGACTAGTTTCACTGCATTTGTTGCTTAAAAAGTTTTAGCTTGGTGTCAGAGTGTTACATTTTTCATATTTCAACAACCTTTGATTATCACTTTGGGTACTTATTAACCAGACCACTTGAATTGAATGTACATTACTATGTACATTATGACAAGTACCGGAAATGCTTAACATATTTTGGTTCTAAAACCATCAGATAAAGTGGCAGCTAATCTTATCATTCAGATAAGTCATCATCATAAGTCACTCATCATCGCCCAGCGCAGATAAAATGTGCAAATGTTAATCCTCTCATTTGAGAATTATTGATAACAGGACTATAAACTCACAGTCATTAATATTCCCTCAACACTTAGACCCATGTGTCATGGTACATCCTTTGATCTCTGATAATTAGGACATGCTAAGATATAATCTGCGTATTTTTACCCCGTGCTATATAGGATTTGTTGTAAAGATACATGGGTGCCTACATACTTCTGTGTTGATTACTATGTTCATTCACCAGTTACACAGTAACTAGCTCTTTTGGTCAACAACACTGTGCCAGAGCCTTGACCTATTGACAAAAATTGATGGAATAAAATCTGTCGTTTTACTTTGTTCTATTCATGCCTTTACACAAAATGCCTGATTAACTTAATTTAACTCTGAGAGTTACATTTTAGCAAATATGCAACAGTTGTTTAAAGTTATTAAAGAATCCTTTTATCTGTTTACTTATTTTATTTTCTATTTCATTTATCTATTTATTTACTACATTTGAAAAGTAGAAAACTGCATACAACAGCTCATACTTTGAAATGTATTGTTAAAGCAAAATCATAATTTAAATCTCACAACAACTAAAAAAGCACTGCCCATTGACCCAACTGCTAACTATTATTTATTGCAAATAATTAATTATTTATTTATAATATTTAGAAATATATTGTATTTATGTTCATTTTTATATAAATTAGACATTTTTGAATGTTGCAGAAAAAAATATGTACAAATTTATAGAGCCCGACCGATATGGGTTTTTTGGGGCCGATACCGATATTAGGGAGTAAAAAAAAAGGCAGATACCGATATATCGGCCGATATTCTTTGTGTATATTATAGTACAGTACCAGTCAAAAGTTTGGACACTTTCCCATTCGTGTGTCCAAACATTTGACTGGTACCGATAATATCGGCAAAACGATATATCGGTCGGGCTCTACAAATTTATGTAACTCACACAACAGTAGCTTTAATCGTACATAATTATTGAAAATTTTTCCTAACGAGACTTTATATAGAGTGTGAAAAGAGCTGTTTAGAAAGGTCAGAGCAATTGGAGAAAGCAAGAAAATATATCAAATTTCAATCAGGCCCATGTCTTTTTTTTTTTTCAGTATTTTTAAACATCTTCATATCATGTTAGAGTCACAGTGTGGCTGTTAGGTTCAGCTTTAAAATCATTCTTATGTTTGTTTGCTTATATGGACCATAGGATGATGTCTCTGGTTCTGATCTCTGTTTACTCTTTGCACAGACACACAGTGGGTGACACTAAAGTGCCATTTTGTCTGCAGTCGTGCGTGAAGCCACTCAAGTATGCTATTGCAGTGCATGACCACGGCACTGAATATGTGCACCAATTAATTGGGAAAGAGCCCAGTGGCTTACGCTTCAACAAGCTCTTCCTGAATGAGGACGGTAAGGATTATAACCATTAGCTTCAGCATGACTGCTCTCTTCTACAATCAGAAAACGGTTTCAGCATTTGCCTTAAAATTTGATCATAATGTGTCCTTTTAATTATGCAACCTAAAAATCAAAACAAAGAACACAAGAAGTTATATTTTCCCACAGATAAACCCCATAATCCAATGGTGAATGCTGGTGCAATCGTGTGTACCTCTCTTATTAAGGTAAGCATCTGCCACTTGTTTTTATTTCATTTTCTATTTAGAAGTTGTTTTTGACTACTCCTCCTAACTTTACTCACATTTTTCTATTTGAATTAGCCAGAACAGATTATGATATTGAAGATTGTTGTTTGGGACACTTGCAGTAATCACATTTTAAGAAGTTTTGGCTGTAGTTGTATTTTGATCAAATGATTGTGATCAGTGCTGCCTAGACTAAGACCAATTGACCATCAGTGTATTTTCTAGGTGCTTCTTGTCTTTTCTCTGTTTTATTACTGCACACAGTACACCTACTCAAGGCCTCCACTCTCATTGCAAACAAAAATGTGTGGATTTCATCCCGTTTTCAGGACCATTATTGTTAGAAGTCTGTTTGCAATGAATTTTAAGTCAAATTAATTCAGACTTTCTATTCTCCACATTTTTTCCACCCTCTCTTGTGACTTGGGCTGGGTGATAAAACAAAATAAATAAATGGTTTATACAAAAATTGCATAAAAACTATTTAAAAATTTCATTTCAGTGCCTCTCTGAGTGTTAATTAGGCCCACAGTTATTTATTTATTGTTTGTATTTTTCTGGTAAATATGTAACAAAATATATTATATTTTTATGAATATTCTTTTTATTTGATTTTAATTTGATCTATCTATCTATCTATCTATCTATCTATACACTACCGATCAAAAGTTTGGGATCAGCTGATTTGTGGAAATGAATCAAACTTACCATGTCCAATATCATTTTTAGTACTTAAGAGGCTATTAAACATTTTTAGGAAACTTTGCGTTAAAATCAATATGATATTCAAGATACTCACAGTGTTGCTTGATTTTACATCACAGGAAAAATCATTGCAAATATGTTGTGAATATTGGTTATATCGCCCAGCCCTACTTGTGCCTTATTAAAAAAAATTCTCCATAGACCATAAAATGCATCATATTATATATTTAGAGTATTTTCTATGAGTATTTATGAAGACTGGCTGGTATTTCTTGGAGTTGTTTGCACCTTTTGGTTGTGTTTGTGTGTAACAGCAAATGCATCTCGGTCTTTTATCTGTTTTGATCCATGTGCAAACACACAAGACAAGAAAAACACTCCAGCTGGGTTAATGGTTTTGTAATGTAGATGTTGTAGATTCAAAGGTTCTTATTGCCTTATGTAAAGTTAACACTGTACTATATGCTCACAGTTCAAGTCAAGTCAAGTCACCTTTATTTATATAGCGCTTTTAACAATACAGATTGTGTCAAAGCAACTGAACAGCATTAATTAGGAAAATAGTGTGTCAATAATGCAAAATGACAATAGTAAACACTAATTTTTCAGTTAAAGCCTGGTAAGGACTCTAGCCGCTGCATTTTGGACTACCACTTAAGCCCTTGCATACAGTATGCATGTGTGCGTTTTATGCAGAGTGATCATTTCTAAACAAAACACACTTACAAACGCACATACACATTTCTAGGAAATAGAAAGTATCGTCATCCTCTGCTTTGGCAAGCTCACATAAGAAAAACAGTTCATAAGTTTATGCATTCATTAGGGCTGGCAATTTAACATGTAATTTTATTGCAATCAATCATATAAAGATGAACTACTTTCGTCTTGACATTGCAACCGTCACTGATGCATATCTAGTGCCTGTTTACATAGAAAAACACTGTGGATGAACAAAACTACCTTGAAGTCTACCTTGAAGAGAATGACAAACTCGACTGCAAAAGGGAGCGCATATTGATGTCTAAAGGCAATTTTTCTAAAGTCTAATCAATACTTTGATCTGTAAAATCTTTTAGTTGTCTTCTTTTGGGGGCTTTTCTCAGCAAATTTGCAATTTATCAATTTGTTGCAAACCATGTAATTCATTTGATTAAAAAGTCAATTGACAGCCCTAGAATTAATTTTAACCCAGCACCAATCCACACATTAAAAGGATGCTTCGTCACTCTGCGTGATCAATGTTCGGCATCCTGTGAACAATGCAGCTGTGAAGTTCAACCTCACATCTCCCATCACACCTAAAATCAACCATTGTGATTGCTCTTCTCATATTGTTCTCCTGTGAATGATATTCGTGTGACGCTCGGTTTCCTTTGCACCTAATAAAAGCATGACTGCATTTCCTCCCTATCCTTCCGAGTCCTTGAGCACCGCCATGAGCGTGTACTAAAAGCGTGTGATATGCTGTTGAAGGCTCTGTGTGCTGTTTTATGTTGTTGCATATTTTGCAGACGTAGGATCTGTGGGATTTTTTGACCACTGCTGCAGGTCAATGACGTTGGTAATTTTTCCTTTCCATTTTTCCTCCCTCCCCATGAACAAGCCTGGATACTAAAATATCAGTAGTGCCATTGTGTTCCTTAATAAGGTGGCGACTGCATATAATAGAGCATCTGTGCAGGACAAAATGGTCTTTAGTGCTGGAAACTATGGAAGCCTATAGAGACCGTGTGTTATTTTAATCTGCATTTTTTCCTAAGATCTCAACACAAAAATATTGATGCATGGCCTTTGTGGGTTTCTGAAGTAAACTGGGTTTGCAATACATTCAGGGGCTTTTTATACACCTTGTAAAAAATAATGTTCAGCAGGGGTGTAAAATGTACAGAGAAATTGTGTATGCGTTCAGTTATGGGTACTATGACTTTTAATTTAGTATTAATAGAATAGAATAGAATAAAGAATCCAATAAGAAAGAACTCATTTAATTCAGTTTTCTTAGTGTTCTGTCTTTGTAATGCCTAAAGACTTACTGCTTGTTTTCTGTTATTTATATTTGTATTATTTTACTTCTTTTTTTATGTGGAAGTGCTTTGAAACAATGTATTTTGTAAAAAAGGAGCAATACATGTGTATTGTACTGAACCTTTTGTTAAATTGCTAAACTTTTAAAATTAGCAGCACTTGTAAATGGACTCAAATGAAGTTCAACAGTGATCAAAAATAGTTACTTAATTGCTTTAGGTCAAAGATTTCTGAGGATGCGCTCCGACACAGAACAGAACACAGACTTGTAAAGTCAACTTTTAGCTTAAGGTGCGCACCTAAACGGTCAAATACATGCAAAACTGTGTCAAAATGTGGTGCTTGGTGATTATTCACATAAACTCTCGTCGGTTATGCTATGTTTTAATCAGTTGAGAATGACTGGCTAATATTCCTGCTGCCGACTGTGTGCTTAATATTAATCAAACAACAAAAGACAATCACAGAAAATCACTCATCAAAAATCATTTGACTGAATAACTTTTGTAGCTTTAATAAGAAACAAAGGAAGTTTAATTCTTACAGTGAAGACTGCCGTTTTATTTTATATTCGATTATTCAATATCTGTAATAGGTTGTCAGCAATACTTTAGACTTGCATAAAAAAATTTAAGCACTGTATGTTTCATTTTTTTTACCTTTTTTATTATATTTGTCCTCTGCTTTTTTTATTGTATTATATTGTGACTGTTTAATTATCTTTCAAATAATTGAGAACTTTTCTTTTTTTTACTTGTATGAGTTACCCTAGTATACAGCTGTGGTATTTAGAATTGTGAAATGTTGCTGGTATCTAAAATATAGATGTAATAGCAACCTTATTTACAGAAAATATATATTTGATATAATATATATATAGCTATCTTTAAATAAATCACTCATATAAAGTTTTGGTCATTTGGCCCACTCATAATCGTGTTAAATAATCATGATTACAATATTGACCAATATAATCGAGATTATGATTTTTGCAATATTCGAGCAGCCCTAGGTCAAAGTGTCCATGCTGAATTTTCAGCAGCCATTACATTTCCAGTTTTCAGTGTCACATGATCCTTCAGAAATCTTTTTAAAGGGATAGTTCACCCAAAAATGAAAATTTGATGTTTATCTGCATGTTTTTTTTACTCTCATGGATTTTGTTACTATTGCCATGCATTATACGACTGATAGACTGCAATGGCTGGAGTTAAAAATCATCATATGTGTTCTACTGAAGAAACAAAGTCACCTACATCTTGGATGCCCTGGGGGTAAGCAAATAAACATCAAATTTTCATTTTTGGGTGAACTATCCCTTTAATATGCTGATTCAGTGCTTAAGAAACATTTTTTATTATTATCAGTGTAGAAAAGAGTTTTGTTTGTTGAAAAGTGCTGCCTAATATTTCTGTGGAAACCGTAAATAAAAATAAAATCCTGCATTTAATTGAAATAATTATTTAGTGACAGCGTGAAAGTCTTTACTGTAGGTTTTGATCAGTTTAATCTATCCTTTCTGAATGAAAGCATTACTTTCTTTCAACAACAACAAAAAATCACACCCAAACTTTTGAATGATAGTGTTTATACATGCAACAAATGTATTGTCAAGGTTTAATGCATTTAGTTCCTTTTTCCTCTTTGGAAATGTAATTAGGTAAGAATACAGTTTTCCCAAAATAATACATAAATATAGTAATTAAGTGCAATTATTTGAGTACTTTACACCCCTGATGTTCAGCAGTCTATCAGACAGTCAAACACATTAGTCACTGTTGATTTATTGCAATAATGCAATTAAGCTCAATGGCTCTTAGCTCTTTGGATTAATATGATGGGTGCCTCAAGCCACACTCAGTCTGGCAGAATGTTGTAAGTTAATGGACACTGATCCACACTCACTCAGAAACGCATCAACACACAATGCACAGATCCTCCTCACACATCATCTTAAGACGTTACCAACCCTGCTGATTCACATCCACTCTGTTTTTTCACCCACTTCTCTGTTTGGCCTACAGGTCTTCATGTACACATTTAACTCCAGTCTTTGCTCTGTAGCGGTTCATCATAATTTCCTTTGTAGAGCATAACAGTACTTTACTGTAGTACACATACGAAATGATTTTGATCTTCTCATTGATTTCTAACAACAGATTACTAACTGATGATTTTAGCATTGTACTGGTAATATTAAGTGAAGTGAGTGAAAGTGACATGTGGCCAAGTATGGTGACCCATACTTGGAATTAGTGCTCTGCATTTAACCCAGCCAAAGTGCACACACACTAATTGAATTGAAAGGAATTCAATTATCCATTTCCTTACTGCTAATCCGTATGAGTTAGTTACTGTAATGATCCCCCCCCCCCATGATGCTACTTTTAAAAATGTGTTTTTATCTATTTTATTGTTAGAAGGACAGAATATTTATGTCTTTTATTTCTTTCCTGTGTCTTAAAGCAAGGTGCAGGCAATGCTGAGAAGTTTGACTATGTAAGTCATTTATCAAAAGATTACGATAACATTTTTTCAGAGAAGCTGTTGTTTTTGAGTTTGATTTACCTGTTCTGATTTCTGTCTTGCAGGTGTTGAACTTCTTGAAGAAGATGGCTGGAAATGAATATGTTGGTTTCAGCAATGCCACGTATGTTAAGCTACCAGTTCTGTAGATTTGATCATAGATACAGTTGGCAAACAGTCAAAATATATAGTCCTGACGTCTTCAGTACATTCAGTATCTGATTTTATGTTATGCATGATTTGTGTTGTTGGGTTCGATTAAGGCAACTGATTATTTATGTCAACTGATCTAGATTCCAGTCGGAGCGCGAGTCAGGAGACAGGAATTTCGCTATTGGCTACTACCTGAAAGAAAAGAAGGTTAATATCTCAGGGAGCTTTTGATGTGATTAAGTGATTTATTGCTCCCAGTCATCTCTCTGTTTCTCTTCACATATACCCTTCACATTTTATTTGCTGTAATTTGCATTGGTTTTTTGGGAGCCGTTGAAAAACATGAGATGCAGGCAGTGGAAGAGGGAAAAAAGAGTGTTTCTTTCTTTTGATCTGTTCTTGTTTCTCTTGTACGCAGTGCTTTCCAAATGGTACAGACATGACTGCTGTTCTGGACTTGTACTTTCAGGTGCGTACAGAGATGCCTTCCATTTTCTGAGTTACTGTCAGATTGAAACAAAAGTTATGAGCTTGTTGCAATGCATTTTGGGGTTGCCTTCTGAAATGTTGATATTGTAACTGATATGCACTACCATTCTAAAGTTTGGGGTTAGTAAATTGTTTTTTTAAATATGTTTTTTTTTTATGCATTCATTTGATCAAAAACACAATAAAATTGTAATATTGTGAAATAATATTGCAGTTTAAATATATATTTTATAAATACAATATGTAAAATTATATTATTTTAAAAACTATTTAAATTATTTAATCTATTTTAAAATGTTAATGTTTAATTTATTTAAATGTAATTTATTCCAGTTATGGCAAAGCTGAATTTTCAGCAGCCATTACTCCAATCAGTAATCATTCTATTATGCTGATTTGGTGACTCTTATCAATGTTGAAATCTGCTTAATATTTTTACTGAAACTTTTTTTCAGGATTCTTTGATGAATTAAAAGTTCTAAAGAATAACTTTTATTTGAAATTGAATTTCAAATTTTAAAAAAAATTATAAATGTTTCACTTTCACTTTTTATCAATTCAATGCATCCTTGCTGAAAAAAAAAAAATTCTTAAAAAAAATGAAACTTTAAACTTTCGAATGGTAGTATATTACCAAATGAGTCGATATATAAAGAAATCACATCAAAATTGGAATCAAAGCAAGACCTTGCAAATCAGAATCAGAAATCTGTAAATCACTGTCAATACACTACAACTGAATGGTTATTGGAGATCATAAAAAGTTGATATGCTGACATGAATGGCTCTTGCTTAGTTTGACATGGCAAAAGCATGGCAGGATTTCAGTCTGGTGACTGTCCCTTGACTCCTGTCATGTGCCTCTGAGATCATGCGGAGTGTGTAATGGGATAGTGCAGCTGATGGCTTTCTCTTACACACAAACACAGACACACACGTGGACAAATTCTTAGGGTGTTGTTTTCAGTAAAATCCAAGAGGAAAGCTGCCAAATGAAGCATGTTGAAATAAAAACTGTGGTTTGGCATCCTGGCCTAATAATATTTCTTATTCATATGTGTTTATTTGTGTTTGCGTCCATATGTGCAGCTGTGCTCAATCGAGGTAACGTGTGAGAGCGCTAGCGTCATGGCTGCCACACTGGCCAACGGTGGCTTCTGTCCAATCACAGGCGAGCGTGTGCTGAGCCCCGAGGCTGTGCGAGACACCCTCAGCCTCATGCACTCGTGCGGCATGTATGACTTCTCTGGACAGTTCGCCTTCCATGTAAGTTTCACACATGTGTAAACACATCAAATACAAGTTACATAAATCAGATCTCCCTAGCTTTCAGAAATTCAGAACAACATAAAAAAAGAATGTTTTTAAATTGTTGATTGCTTTATCCAAATCCAAAGTGTTTTTGTATGTAGGCCTGTCACGATAACAACTTTTTGTTGTGCGATATATTGCCCCAGAAATAATTGTGATAAGCAATATTATTGTCATTTTAAACACCATTTTATGCCACTGAATATATAATCATTTTTTTTGTAGAAGCATTTTTTAAATTTGAACTAGCAGCTCATGACTACACCGCGTTATGCACGAGAAGCTGCAAAAGACACAGGCGCAAGTGGAATGTACAAAACATGGTGACATTATTTTTTAAGTAAATATAATGGGCGATATATTGCGTCACCAAAAATTATTGAGGTCATGTACATATATTGCGCAATAAGTCGATATATTCATTATTGCGACAGGCCTATTTGTATGCTCTCAAAGTCCACATACACTTTTTAGAGAATATTTGTGTCCATTATTTGTGCTAATTAAAGTACACTTTTTTTCAAATTCAAAGTCAAATTCACTTAATAGTTGTACCACTTTAGCATGCAGTATTTCAGGCTTATTCAAGCTTATTTCCAACATAACTGTGGTTTGCTTTTTTTATTGGCAAACACACCTCACTTAAATGCAAATCAAGCTCATTATAGAACATGAAAATAAACCACACTATTTATTCTTAGTGAGCCCCACTCAGAATCTTCCAGCCAAACACAACATCTTCAATTATGGTTGTCATATTTATCTGTATATCATTTTTTAGTGTTAATGTATTTTTTTATTTTGTTCAGGTGGGTCTTCCGGCCAAGTCAGGTGTGGCTGGTGCTATTCTGCTGGTTGTGCCCAATGTGATGGGCATCATGTGCTGGTCTCCTCCATTGGACAAACTTGGCAACAGTGTCCGGGGCATCCAGTTCTGCACGGTATGTGAATGTTCTTGTTTGCTGACACCTACACACACATAAACAAATTCATTTCTTATAAAGTTCAACCGATGTACTGGAAATTTGGGGAAAAAAACATTTTGAAAGTTCACCAAGATATGATTGTAAATATTACACTACTATTCAAATATTTGGGGTCAGTAATTTTTTTTCCCACACATTAAATTGATCAAAAGTGACATTAAAGATATTTTACATTGTTACAAAATATTTATATTTCAAATAAATCATTTCTTTTGAACTTTCTTTTCCTTAGAGAATTCAGAAAGCAAATTTCACAGTTTCCACAAAAATATTAAGCAGCACAACCTTTTTCAACATTGATAATAATAACAAATGTTTCTTGAGCATCACATTGGCGTAATAGAATGATTTCTGAAGGAGCATGTAACGAAGAAGACCGTAATGGCTGTTGAAAATTCAACTTTGCCATCACAGAAATAAATTTAAATAGAAAACTGTTGCATTTAAATTGCAGTAATATTTCAATATTACTGTTTTAACTTCTTTTTGAACAAATAAATGCAGCCTTGTTGAACATAAAAAAACACCCCAAAAATGTATTTTTCCCAGGATTGTAGCTATTTATTGCTGTGTTTTGTTATGTTGATACATATACATGATTCAGTTTAGTTATTTATTATTAATGTTAAAAATATTGTAAAATAGTAAATCATTTTTAACTACATTTCTAAAGTATTTTACAGTTAGGGTGAAATACATTGAAACATTTAAATATATTTGGAAAATTGTCAAAATATGTTCCTATTTTTATTTTCAGTATTTTGTTAACCTGTATAACCTGGCCCTAGTTGCATATCGGCATAAATACAATAAATGGGACAGAACGTTTTTTCAAGTAAGCTTTTTATCATGTATAGTTTGTCTTCTCTGTTTACTGTAGTTTTGATCCTATGATCCTGTCCCCTTGTGAGGGCTTCTCATCAAGTACCTGCCAAATGATCAGAATCTGTCTGTGTTATTTTAGGTCTCTCTGAGAACCAGCACTTATTAGGTTTTGAATATCAGTACAGCCTCTCAGACCCTTGTTAAAGGTCAAGGAGTCTATAATTACTCCCTGTGTGTCGTAAGGAAATCAGTGCCGCCACAATCCATGTCTTTGACTCATTAGTGGTGATAGTCTGACTCAAGATGACCCCAGCAAGGGGACCAGAGCTAATTGGTGGAGTTAATTCTGGGGTGGGAAGTATGACTAGAATTTTGCATCATTTATATGAACAGTTGACAGATTTCTACTCTCACAGTCACATAATCAGTGGTGAATTCAGAGCCACGGTGGTAATTGAAAGCCTTGTTTCTGTGATCTGTGTTGCTGTGCCAAAAGAACGGTAACAACTGGCAAGTCAGAGGGTCACCAGACAGAAAATGGGTGTAATATTAGACATTCAGATATTTTTGCCAACACTTTCTAAGTTCCCAAAAAATTCAGGGAGTGTCCCGAATGTATGAACCCTTCCAGTCATAGTTTATAAGGTGAAGTAGAGTTTCAAGGTCAGCTTCTTGGTTTAACTGCACGCTACACAAACTTAAGTCAACATGAAATCAAAATGGAATATTTTTTTATGGAATATTGCAGTATTTACTATAAATGATTTTTCTTTTTTTTTTCTTGTTCAAGAAGTCATTTCACCCTGATACATGTCACAATAAGGAAGAAAAGAATTCTTTAAAAGATTAATTCTGGGTTTCTGCCCATTGATAGCAGAACAAAATCGATATGGCAGTGACAATAATATTATTGTTGTTGTTGTTGTTAAATAATGATAAACTATTATAGCTGTAATAAACTATTATTGTTGTTGTTGTTACATAAATATACAAATAAACTATAATAATGATATTCATAATTAATGATGATTAATATGATATTAATAATAATGATTAATAATGAAATTTAGTAGTAATAATAATAATAATAATACTAGTTTAAAATAATTATAATAATCTATAATAGCTAACACTATTATTGTTGTTACATAAATATACAAATAAACTTATAATTCTAATAATAATATTCATAATTAATAATGATCATAATAAACTATAATAGCAAAATAAATTAAGTAGTAGTAATAATAGTTAATTTGTACAAAAACATTATCTTAGCTGAAAGACTAAAACAGAAATGTAGGACATGCTAATATGCTTCTGTTCTCAAGAAAGAAAGAAAAAAGAGCATACAAAAACTGAATATACTTAAAAATGAGATATGTTTAATAGAAAAACATTGGTTGCTCCTAACCCTGAAAACACATTAAAATATATTTTTTAAAGTGGAAGTCTATGGGGCAAGGCAACTGTAACTTGTACTGTTCTATGGTTTAACACATACCACATAATGTCCTGAAAAACAACATACTTTTAAACCTACAAATGTCACCTTCAAAAGCGAACCTGAAAACTGGAATCTGAGAAGTTTAATGACATTGTGAAGGAGGTTCATTTCAGCATCATCCTGGTACAAAGGGCTGTAATTAAAGCAGGCACTTCTCTATGCACTGCACACTGTCCTGTCACTAGCAGACCACCTTCAGACACTCAACGCAGTTATTCAGTGTGTGTATGCGCTTGAGCCTTTGACCTCTGAGACTGACTCCTGTGGCTTTCTCTCCTGCTGTAGGATCTGGTGTCCTTGTTCAACTTCCACAACTATGACAACCTGAGGCACTTCACCAAGAAGCACGATCCCCGCCGAGAGGGAGGGGACCAGCGGGTGAGTGCCCTCTTCCATTTGCCCGCCAGCCTTGCCCTCCCCATGTGCCCCATCGACGCATTACACCACGTCTTATATGAATGACTGCATGTAATAATTTACTCAAGACTCCGAAGCTGAGAATACCGCAGAGGACGTTTATTTCCACTAAAGGCCTTGTATAAGGCCTGCAGTCAGCCTTATACAATCACGCCCCCTGCAGGAGCATTTTGACACTACATGCCTAGTTAGGTGGCTACATTACAACCCAAATAGGGTAGTTGGTTTTGCGGCTGTTTTTGCTGTGCTGTTGTCTTCATCGAGCAGCACAGTTAAAGCAGCGAGTAAAGAGCAGCGGTTGATTCATCGTCGAAGTTCTGTGCATGAGATTCTAATTTTTGCATGTCGATTGCCATCTCTTGTTTTGCCATGTTTTATGCCATTTTATCTTAAGAGACTGTCTTTGTTTTACTTGCTTCAGTCTGCATTTTCAGATTTGTAATCAGAAGGCCCAGACGGAATCTATAGACTTTTTCTGCATTTCGGATAATCTGTGGAATGGATGTAAACGTGGTAAAAATGTGTTAAACGTAGCTGAGCATACTCTTATCTATAGCTGAAAAAATAAGCAGATTAGCTCAAATGTTTAAACCTGAATACAGACCCGATTTAAATTTAAAATTACAGTAAGGTATAAGTTGCAAATTAAAATAAGTGAAAAAGAAATTAAAAAGCTTTTCATTAATCCAAAATATACTCCAAAAAAATAGTTATTAATAATAAATCTTAATTATTGCAAATAAATATAATTTTCTATTGTTGTTTATATTCATTATATTATTGAATCTAAGATTTTATCATCATTATTATTATTATTATTATTATTATTATTATTATTATTGTTAACCTGCATGCACTGATTCCGTGTGGGCCTGGTCATCTGTTATTAATGATTATGACTTAAGTCAGACTACTGCAGCTTAAAAGATGCATGTGCAATTTCTGTGATAAGACAGACCTGCTATGTTTTTTTGTTGTTGTTTTAAAATGTTGAAAAATGTGACCTTTTCCTGGCTGTGTGAATACGAAGGCTTTCTTTGTGACTGTTTTTGTTGACTTTGAAATCTGTTCACACGTCACCATATTGAACAGTGTGAGTCACACACTTTCCCTGGAGGCCCCTAAAAACTAATCTGTTCTCCGTGTTGCTCAACACAGCAGTACACCTTCGGACCACTGGATTACGAGAGCCTTCAGAAAGAGCTGGCTCTCAAAGACACTGTGTGGACAAAAGTCTCGCCCACTGAGTGCAATGAGGACAGCTCCACTACTGTAGTCTATAGGATGGAGAATGTCGGAGATGGCAACTAAAACGGATCTGACTGACCTCGGCGAGCTGTTTGACCGTATATATTTATGTACTTTAACTGTTATTTATTTTTAATGAATCTCATTCTGGGCACATGTTGGTTCTTCACCAGTCTTTGTGAACATGAATGACAATGGTAGAGGATATGGTCTAAGTCCTTATGCCTTGGCTTCTGTTTATCTATCTGTGCTAACGCTGAAAAGCATAGCGGAGGGCTTTATTCTTAACTTGGACTGCATGGACTTTAGGTGCAGTGTGATTTATAGGCTCTATATTCTCTCATAGACAAGGAAGTGGGGTTTTTTTCGGTGGAAGTTGAGCATTGGCTGCTGAACAGAGACTGCAGGTGGTTCTGTTTTGCACTACGATTGAATGTGGGGGTCAAGTATAATTAACCGCGTCTTACCAGATGTAGAGTCGTCTGTGAGGTCTTTAACTCGATGATGTCACGAGCACATGGACGTCTTCTGAAACTTTTTGTAAGAAGTACAGGTGACCTTCACTCGAAAGCAAAAGTTCACTCAAAAATTAAAATTCAGTCTTTTTTTTTTTATTCACCCTCGTGTTGTTTTAACCCTGTATGTTGCTGTTGTTGTTTCTGTGGAACACAAAAATTATTTTTGAAGAACTTTCATGCAAGTTTTTCCATATTCCAAACAAAATCTTGTTCAAATAACCATAAAAGTTGTCCGTCTGACTATAACTAAAGTGTTCTGAAGCCATATACTAACTTTTATAAGGTAAAAGATGAACATTTAAGTTATTGAAAATGGCATTTGGTGCAAATTTGGTATCTGCATTATCGTTGAATAACGTCTAAAATTCAGCCTGTTCCTCACACAAAGCTATTACGTGACTTTAAAAAAAATTTGAATATAGTGCAGACTTGGAATATACAGTCATATAGACTGCTTGTATAAGTGACTTGATGTGTGGCCAACTATGGTAACCCATGCCCATTTGTTACAAGTCTGACTCTCTAACCATTAGGCCACAACTGCCCCATGGTTGTTTTTTTATCCTTTTTGAAGGTCGACAGGTTACAATGAAGTCTTGTTCTATTGAAAAGAGCTGCATGAAGGTTCTTCAAAAATCTTCCTAACATGACATACAACATAAAGGTGAAGTAGTATTTTCCATTTTGGCTGAACTATTCCCTTTCTCCTGCTCCCTTTGGACACATTCCGACCAAGCGTTAAGGTTAAAAGGGACCTCATGTTGCAAAGGAGTTATTCATTTTTAGATTAGTCATGATGCATTGCTACTGAATTGCTTGTCGTGGTGACTGCGTGTCCTGAGAGGACTGTTGTAATGTGCAGTGGTTGCATCATAGAGCCGCACTAGTACTGCTCAGCGGCCAGTTGAAGCCTGCTGTCAGACCTTTGCAGTGAAATCACTGCAGGTTATAAACCTTCCATTCTTCCGCCTGCCCTTAGTTCCATTTCTGTCTGTGTATTCTCACATATTATTGCTAGAAACATTTATGCACATTATTGATAGTTCAAAATATGTTGGTTTATATCAAACTAAACATCGATAAGCTTTTGAAGTTGTTGTATTGGTGGAAGGATGCTGCCCTTATCAGGAAGATATTAAGTATTATCTTTTTTTTTTGTCTTGTTTTTGTGTTGCTTTAGTGGAGGTGTTTTTCGTGCTCACTGACAGATTTAACAGTCAATGTATGAGTTCATTACAGTCTGGCTTGACAAAGCAGCTCACTCTGGTTACTTGAACTGTCCTGAGTCTAACAGCTGTCAAATGCTTCATCACAATATATTATCATCTGATTTTACTCTGTCATAACAGTTCTGTTTGTTTTCTCTTGTTTTGTCATTGTGTATTTTTGTCATTTGTTCTGGTTTTCTTTTTTGTATCATTAATAAATGTATTTCATCTAATCTCATTGTTACCTGAAATCAGTTGTGTTACATTTTGTTGCTGTGTGTGTGTGTGTGTGTGTGTGTGTGTGTGTGTGTGTGTGTGTGTGGGAAAATGATGAAGGAACATGTTCATCATTTTATTAGTTTGTGTTCTGACACTATTGGTCTCAAAAAACATTCTTGATTGCTTGATTGACAGCTTTACTTAAAAAGGCCTGTTTGACTACAGCTTGCATGAAAACCACAAAAACAACAAAAAATATCTCTATGAAAGGATTCCCATGTTCAAGGAAAACATGAAAGTTTCAGAGAATTTTAAAATTATGATTTATTTATTTAAAGTTTTGTTTTTCTCCCAGGACTGAGAAGTCCTGATATTATTTATTATTATTATAAGATGTTCCTTTTTATTATATTTATATAAAATATTTTTTCACCTATAGAAGTTGCTTTTTGTGAGCGTGTTTGATCTCCATCCAGTAATATTGCACGATATGTGAACTGGGAACTGCCATCCATTGTAGCTCTGCTGCCTTCTGTTGTACTTCATTGTAAAATAAGTGTTTGGCTAGCTTTTCCTTATGATCCATCGTTTGTTAGAAACACAGCTAAATGAATTGAATGAATCTGTAGCTGTGTTGATGTAATACGGTTTCATTCCAAATGTCTGATTTTGAGATAAATATTATATTTACATCATTATATTATTTTGCATCGTTTTACTCCTCTCATGTAGTATCATTTGGCACAAAACTATGTTGATTTTTATTTAGCCTGCTGTTCTAACTGTACATGTGAACACAAACACTGACTCATGTTACATGTCCATTCATACAGCAGTGGTTGTCAGTGTACTGATAGCACAGTGTAACTTGATACACAGATGACATGCTTCACCTCAAACAGCTTAGCAAATCCTTCAAAGCAACATAAGATGTAAATAACCTTCAGAATGACCTTCAAGCAGTTTTAAACTCCAGCAAGTTTGTCTTGGTTTTCTAGTTGACTTCATCTGAAATTAACATGCACATTTCTGGAGAATAATTACACATTAGCAGACAGGAATAGTGTTTTGTGTTTCTATTTAAGACATTAAACTGACTTAGATGTAATTAGATTGATAGAGATTGTAATTAAACACACACACACACACAAGGAAATTCTGACATTTCTCGGATGATCTTTTGGGCCAAAGACACTGACAACTTCTCTGACTCTGAATGTTTGTGGGAAGGAAAGCAAGAATACAGCATATCAGAAGATAAGCACAGTGAGGTATTGAAAATAACTTTAATTTAAACATTCATTAGATCTGAATCTAAATGCATGATCATTATGTATTCATTTTTGTCATCTTTATGTAAAATGTAAATTTTTATCTAATGTTAAATACTAAGTGTTTGTGTTGTAAAACTGATCATATTTGTGTTTGAACTTCTGATTGTTATTCGAATTGATGGTTTTGGTTGGTTTATGATCCATTTTTTTGTACAAAACTACTAAGAATGGCACGAATAGAATTTACAGAGAGTGGCTTTGCAACAAGATGGGCACTTTTTTGTAAGTTGTGTGTATATGTCGTCTTGAAGTTTGAGGTTTTGCTGACTAACATGAAGGGTTGCTGATGCCCCCTAGTGGTGCCTTTCTGTCCCTCACCAGCACTTGCCTTAACACAGCATTTTTGCATCGTAGCAAAATGCATGAGTGTTTTTTTGCATGGCTGCTTTGCTAATTTATACAATCAGATGCTGAGGCAAGGGTCTTTAATACAGTGTGTTGCATGGGCTCTGCCATTCATTGTTTGATGCTAAAAAATGCAATATTAATTTCACTTCCAACAAGTTAAGAAAGTGAAACTTCAGCTGAATGGTTCATTGTCCATTCCACATTAGGTCTATACATAAAAACGGGAAAGTCATGGACTTTTTTTTTTTCTTAGAAGGTGTGGGAACCATATAAAATATCAAATATGAGCCTATACACATTATATGGCAGACTTGAAATGCAACCTTCAGTTTTAAACTGTATGAAGGAGGGGATCCCTTTCCCTTTCACTCAGTCCACCTGAAAGAAGTGTTGAATTTAGGTACCCCTTGAATTCAAGTGTTCATATTTCAATGCACTTGATTTAATTTTTCATTGTCTATTTGGTGTTTCCTCTCAGCTGTTCTCTATTCATTTCTGTCTGCTAGAGCTAAAGGGGACACTCTGGAGGCCTCCGTTTCTGCCCACCATCTGACCATAATAACTTATTTCTATTCCACAAAGGCTCTTTTCTATCATTCCAGGTGAAATCTGTCATCAACCTCCTCTTTGCTGCCTACACAGGAGATGTTTCTGCTCTCAGAAGGTATTGAGTTCTTCATTGCCTACAAGTTTTTGAAGCGTTTTCTGTTCTGCTTCTATAACGTTTTCATTATACATGACTGCAGGTTTGCACTGTCCTCTGTGGACATGGAGCAGCAGGACTATGACTCCAGGACGGCGCTGCACATAGCAGCCGCTGAGGGTACAAAATTGCACACGCCGACACTTTAGTTTGTCACTTATTAGGGGCCAAGAACCAGTGGTGTCTGTTCATTTGGTATCTGATTGTTTGCCTTATGGCTGGTAGTCGATGAACTGAAGGATAACAAAAAAGTTGATAGAAAGTAATGCTGTGTTTTGCTTTTGCATTTTGACTCAAAATGTGCATGTCATTGTCACTATGCCTTAAAGCAGCACTATGTAACTTTTGGCGCTCTAGCGGTTAATAAACAGAACTGCACACATCCCGCGGAAGAACATTCCAACCGGAGCTACTTCTCTAAGTTTATGTCTATGGCGATTCACGCAGGTATGTGTTACTCCGCAGCGGTGACGACCCGACCAGGCTACAATAGTTCAAATATAAGTACTTATTATAAGTGTACCGTAGTGATTCGGAATAAGACAAAAACGCGGTTTGGAAGATGAATTCATGATGTACTCGCTCATTATATACATTTTGCAAATTTTGAACACAGAAAAAGTTACATAGTGCTGCTTTAAATGCCACATAAATTTGATAACAGCGCCAATTGGTGGTCAAAAGTGGTAATGTTTTAAATAATGGCAATAGCAATGCTGCCCACATTTACAATGTGTATATTTATTGCAGCTATATTTTGTATTTATGTATTTTATTTCTAGTTTAATCACTATAAATATAAGTCCTCAAATACTATATTGCTGGGAAATTATCCAGATCTTTATTTCATGCTGCTTTTCAATACACTGCCGATTTACATCTAAACTTAAATCTATAGTATGTGTTGTATGAATAAAGCTATTCCTTTTGATTTTAGGACATACTGAGGTTGTGCGTTTTCTGTTAGAGGCCTGCAAGGTGAATCCTGGTCCCAAGGACAGGTGAACAAACACTTTTGATTTTAGAGTAAATATTCATTTTTTAGCCTCTTTTATTTAGAAATTAAGTGATTGTAAGACATCAGGTGTCCCATGAGGTCTTGGAAAACTTTTCAGCATTTTACATTTTAATTAGATGTTGATAACATCCTAAAAAGTCATGTACAAGCTACTGGAATTGATTTCTAACAAGAATCAGGTAGACCTTTCGCTTTGTGAGTGCAATGTGTGTATTACTTAAATTACTTAAAATGCATTTTATATCAAATTTCATATACTATTACATTAAGAAATATATTTAAATACATCAAAAATACTTTTTAATTGTATGTGTTTTATATATACACATAACACAACTCAGTACAAAGAGGCAGATGGGTACACGATATTTTATGTCATTTAAAATATAAATCAAGTATAATATATTGGATATGTAAATGATTTATATTGTTATTGTAATAATAAAACGGGGACAGAGAGATTGATTTTTTAAATAATTTTTATAAAGTTATAATTTTATAATATTTTATAATTGATATAAGACAAAAATATATTTGTACACTTCTCTGAATAATAAATTATAAATCTTTTACACTGTAGAAATTATAGAAGTTTTGATTTACTGTTGTAAAGTAAATAATTGTTTTTAAATAGTCCTTTTATAGTTGAATTGCAATAGTAACATCTGTCTTAACGTTAATAATAATAATATTAATAGTTATTATTATTATGTAATATTCATAGTTATCAAACGCCTGGAAGAGTTACAGAAAAGATGTGGAAACAATAAAATAATAATAATAATAAATTATGTCCTCTAGGTGGGGCAATACACCTATAGATGAGGCGACACACTTTGGTCATCACGAGGTGCTCGCGCTTCTACAGGAGTACAACAGTAAATACAACCCATCGGTGAACGCTGGCGCAGATAAAGAGAACACCGAAAAACACCTGGATGGGATGCTGGAGACATAACCATTTCCACAACCACTACAGGACACTCTTCTGGAACAGCCCAGTGAAGCACTGCCCCTTCTCAAGATCAGTGTGTTTTTTTTTTTGTTTTGTTGAAAACATGTTTTTTTTGTCAGTACATTTTTTTCGTTTGAAGTTGTCTCCTGTAGTTTTACATGCTTTTGTGCGACATTTTCGGTTTGTTCACAACTTCTTCCTTGCAAGAAAGGGTGTGTCATGATGATGGCCATATTTAATGGTGCGAAACGACTCTCAAAAGACACTATAATTGTATGTTCTGTCAGGACCACTATCGTCGAAGATGATTGACAATTAGCATACAGTTTGGATTGGCGGTATGGTTCTGTTCTGGGCAAGAACTCCCTGCGCCTCCATGCAGCCTAGCATGGATGAGAGCAGGGAGAGCAGCAATAACCCCCCAGGGTAAACAGAACAGAACTAACATAAATGTATAGCAGATATTGTTAAAGTTCAATCATTTTATGTACACATTTTAGAATTAGTCTGATACAAGGAGAATCAGAAGGCTGAATCCCGACTGACAGAGGAGGAGTTGGGGATGGAGGAGGGTAATTAGCTATTGAGCAATGCAAAAACTGCTGATAATACTGAGGGACCTTATATAGAATGCTTAGATAGGTGTCGTATTCCCATAGGGAGATGGGGATCAGCTGAAGGTCAGCTGATGCGAGCTTGACTAACGTGACCTGCCAGAACTAACGCTACGCTTGATTTTTCGTGCCTGTGAAAGGTTGATCGAGGTGTGGGGGAATGATGACTACAGCGCTGTCGCTGTTTTCCTGAGGGCAAACAGCTAAACTCAAGAGTATAAAATGAAACCAAACAATCCTGTTTAGACAGGACGCGTTCTTGCATTCAAAACAGCGAGATTTGGTAAGGTTGCGCAAACGCTCACGACATACAAAATCAGCAGGCCAACATATCTTCCTCCTTTATGTTGTCTTAGAAAAAAAACGGAATGCAAAGCGAGACGCGAGTTGCAAGTCTATTGCATTTCCATTACCAAACAATCGGTCGAGTGTCGTCACGAATGACGATTATTATTAAGATCAGAAATGTGAGAACGTGTCCTGTGTAAAATTGGGAATTATTTTTAAGTTTGCATGCATTATCTTAATATAACTTTTATTGTATTATACCATACTCATTGTTTGAACATTTTAACCACTGCCAAAGTCAGCTATTTTTGTTAAGTCTTTACTGTATTATCAGATAGATGGACTATATATTCTTCAGTGCACTCATATTTTAATATTTACATGCAGAGTCCCCAAAATGAATGACTTTTGAGAAAGTACACAATGTAATCTAAGAACAAAAGCGATCACAAATCAAAGTTTACTGGATGACCGGAAGAAAAAATCACATAAACGTTATTTAATTTAAATCGACAACACCAGCTTAATCATTATCGGATACAATTAAAAACTCCTTTATTTAGAAATGCTCATTATTTGCACTGCATTTGTGCAAACCATCTGTGCATATATGTATATTTTATGAAGTGTTAAATGACTGTAAGTGTAGTTTCTATTGTAAGACAGTTGTTTTAGCAGTGGAAAGATGATGACAAACCTGTTCACCCGGACCAAACACTTGAAGTCAGTTAGTTGGACAAAAATTAAGTTCATGTCAAAGTAAATGAATGTAAACTATTTTAAAGACACTTTAGCACTATTCAGTATTCATTGAAGCAGATATTTCTTGCTGATTTCTATTAGACTGTATCTGGCTGACTCAAGTCGGTGTGTGTACATGTGCTATTAAAGCAATGGTATATATAAAGATTCATCTTTGATGTGCAATAATGAATAAAATTGTGTTAGTAGTTAAAAGGGTGTACTTTTACTCGTACATTATACATACAGTGCACAAAACTACATGCAACACAAATTCTGACTAGAAAAAAAATGTTAACCTGATTTCAGTTCAGTAATATCACTATAATCTCAACAATCAGCACAAGTCATGTTCATAGCTGAAATAGTGCAGGATGATTTATACACCGAAATACTATCCATCTGCAACAGTAACAGCGAGGCATGTCTAGCACAATAGCAAGATTATTTTCCTACAAGTATTTTATTCTAAACAACTTACGATGCATTCAAGGTATACATTTGATCAGTTCTCTGGGAATCCAACCTATGACCTTTGTATTTCTACCTACATTCTCTACCAGTTCAAAGCCTAAATCCTCTAAATCAGATGAGTCTGACAGAACACATACGATCATGTCCAACCCTTGGTCTTCATTGACATGCTGTTGTACCATCTTGGATTTTCAAACCAGAAGGTCTGTCTTCATTCATCCCTCCTAGAGCTAAAAGAGAACAGAATTTTACTGTATTGCAAATGTCCTGATGGTGTGCAAATACCAGGACAAAAACACAAACATAAGAGTCTGAGAACAGACGCAAAGTTGTTCAGAGAATTATTAGATGTTGCTTTTTATTGTAAAATCATTATATTTGGTGATTTTTTTTGTGCTTTGTTATCTTTGCTTGTTATCAGTTTCCTGACAGGATGGACTGAAATGTTGGCTTAGTGAAACTACGGTCTCATGGTTAAACTCTTATCTTATTTTCTTTCCTATGCAAGTCAAGTGGGAGAGCAATGGTCAATAATGGCACATTACAAATATGAAGTGCATAAATGTGAATGTAAAAGTCTTTAACATCAGATGCAGTGGTATAGTAGCGACCAAAGGCAACATCTCTTGGGATGTCTGGGTAAAGGTAGATGAGGGGATTCACTGGATCCTTCTCTCCATCAGTGACGGTATAGTCATGGATGATGTTCGGTAAAGAGATTCTGTTCAGATCTACTTTACTGTAGGGCTCTGTTGAATGTACTACAGGTTCATCTGTGCTGACATGATAATCTCCTAAGAGATTTTTCAGACACACCAATATATTTATCACAACATAAAATATTCCAGTTCAAACCAGCACAAACCATCCTGTGAACGCTCCACCCATGTGATGATGAGTCCTCCACATCGAGAGTTTTCACTGAAGCGCAGAAGGAAAGTGCCTGGGAGTTTGTCTCTCAACAAAGCCCTCTCTCTCTCTCCTTACTCAAAAACCCCATAATGTACCTGTACATAATAAATGTTTATATCAAAGTAGTCACATGGACTCGAGTCAGAAGACTCGGACGCCATACAACAGCTTTGCGTGAAGCCTGAAATTTAAGCCCCCTCTCAAATTTCTAACTCTTTGAAAATCTTCCATGGCATTGGCTTTCGCATGAATGACACAAGAGCAACATTTAGATGGTAAAGGTTAAACCCCTTCAGATTTCTTACCCGTCATTCCAGATGTTGAGCACATGTTTTTCAGTAAGTTCCAAATGTTCATATATCCATTGCCAGAGTGAATCACCAGACTCTGTAGACGTCTAGATGAAAACACAAAAGTTATTCTACGCAATATATTGTGATAGAGAAATTATTGCTTCACCTTGTCATTTATCATGTTATTTCTCATCACAAACCATCACATATACTATAAAAGCATTTAGTTAATGTCTGCTCTTTGCAGTATTGTGTTCTCACTAAGTTTTGTTTTAGCAGTAAATCATGTGCTGACAGCAGAGGAACACACAAATGTGAGGTTGTTAAAGAAAGCGAAAGCAACTTTCCTGTCTTTGTTTCAATCATTTGTCTAAACTCACTTTAAAAAGGGTATTCCAGTGGATGAGTTCTTCACGGTCACCTTGGGCTTCATGACTTGAAAATTTAAAAAAAGAAAAAAATTTCACTAGATAACCGAGATATACCACTGACCAACACCACCACAGGAAGACATGTGATCTGTTTGAACATACAGGTGCATCTCAATAAATTAGAATGTCATGGAAAAGTTCATTTATTTCTGTAATTCAACTTTGAATTGGTGGGTTTTTGTTAAATGTGAGCCAAAATCATCACAATTAAAAGAACCAAAGACTTAAACTACTTCAGTCTGTGTGCACTGAATTTATGTAATACACGAGTTACACAATTTGAGTTGAATTACTGAAATAAATGAACTTTTCCACAACATTCTAATTTATTGAGATGCAACTGTAAGATCTGATGTTGCAGTTACAAGAGTTTCATGCTGTACCTTTGTCTCAAATAAATACTGTATTTCAAAACTCTACTTGTAGTAGAAACTTTACCGATAAATCAACACATAGTTCAGGCAGAACGAGCTGCGTGTCAAAGCTGATTAAGTGCAGCTCCTCATACACAATGAGAGACAACTGGGAAAAAAGAAAGCCACTTACATAGCAATAATTGGTAGTTTTAGGTGACTTTTACTTATTATTTTGTCCTACCTCTTTATTTCTGTTGCTAGGTCTCTTCTCCCTTATGGCCTGTGTTAATTAGAAGGGGAAATCAAGAAAAATGAAGTCGGTAATTATAAATGATCATATATTTCTTATCTGTTGTAATATCTCAGTGTTTATCATCATACCACATGACGGAACTCAGCTGCTAGGCATCCACTAGATTCATCCAAGTTCATAACTTTGTCAACAATACCTAAGAGAAGGAATTTCCTAAATCTAGGAGATTACACAAGCCACTGCATCAGTGAGGACCTGTGACATGCATACAAAAACTAAATGTATTGCTCTATATATGTATTTTTAATTATGAGGAATGGTAATTCAGTAATTGTAATTAGCATTAATTTGTGCTCTTTGTGGTAATGTAATATGTTACCTACCCTTTCAATGTATCCATTTCAGAAAAACTAAATAATTTAAACTATTCAGAAACATTTGAAAGAGACAGACAGACAGACAAATACATACATACATAGATATTTACTTACTTGGCGATATAGATTTTGACCTTGGGTTGAGAGTTCAGTTCAGGGAGTTTGACTAGTAGTATCATAAAGCACAATTAAAGCAATGATAATTACTATTAGGTAGAGTGCCATTACAGTGTGTGTTGATATAACAATAATGTAAAACCCACCTGATCTTGACTGAGAACTGAACTCCCATTTTCAACACCAAGGGTCTCCGGGGATGCCACAGTATACAAGGCTGTCTCTCCACCACAAGAGAACTGAAAGTCACATCACAACAGATTTCATGTCCTGTAATCTTTCAGAAGTGACACACCACAAAATATATTCAAATTCCCCTGTGAACCCACAAATCCTTCAATCAAAAAACAAATGTTTTCTTTCTACAGCTTGTGCTCTACATATAGAGACACAGAAAGGTATGAACGGTTAAGGTGTTGTGTCTCACTTTAATATAAGGGTTTTGAAGAGTGAAAGGGCCTGCTCATCCAGCTGGCTCTTGCCCAGAGTGAGGGGGTCGTTGTTGTAGGTGAATTTCTGCACCAATTCCCGAATTTTCTTCAGCTGCTGACGGACCTGCTGCCTATACTGCGCAATTAGATCATAATAACAATACATTCCTTAATTCACCCAATCATAAACACAAGGCAACATGTTGTTCTGGGCCACAAATATATAAATAATGAAAATTAATGCAAGCAGAGTCTCTGTATACAATCCAGCATCAGTCTGGTACACACACATAATCTTATCAGACTTTTAATTAGTGAATAAAAGACCGAGTCCTGTGTCTATTCACAGATAACCATTTACAAAGACACAGAAATGTATGAATACATTTCATTTCTGGACTACCGTTCTAATCTGAACATGATTTGGAAACACTTTCATGGAATGAAACAAATATTTAAACTTATAATATTTAAGTCATTTGAACGCGTGATGTTACAAACCGGGTCGAATCACTGAGTCGGTTGAGAGCCGAATTAGTGCGATTACTGAATGAATCATGGCAACAGTAGTCTCTCGTACCATCACGATGCTTTTTGGAAACGAAGCCCAGTTAGGTAATGTGAATTGAATCATTAAAAAGAATCAAACGAAGAACGATCCATTTACCGCTACTTTCCTGCGATTATCGATGCGCCTATCTACGGCAGATTTTTATGGAGCCATAATGATCTCAATAATAATTCACGCAAAAGACGCGATGCACACATGCGTAACCCAATTCACATGCATAAGAAATACTTCACGTGCACAAAATATATATATATATATATTCACAAAAACCAATGCACATGCACAAAATAAGAATATATATTCATAAAATACGTTTCACAAATGCAAAACACAATTCACAGATGTACAACTGTGTACAACATTTTTGAATGTTTAAAATTCACGAGTTTATCATCGGCTGTGAATGTGAATCGCCTTGGATTTGTGTGTTGATTTTTCAGGATTTAAACACTTTGGCACAACATCTGGATGACAGTTACAGACGTCTTCATTCACATTAATCTTTATCTCTTTCATGTACATCACCTTTATGTATTAATTTCTTAATGTAATCAACATTCGTTTACTTTTCATATTATATTACTGTGATTAACCATTGCTAATGTTATTCTTATGTTGTGTTGTGTATTGTAATCTCAAAGATTTTTACATCACAAGACGATTTTGGTAAGCAGCAGTTGTGTTTGCTTGGTAACAGTTGTGGAGTGTATGCTGGTCAGACAAAGACTGATCATAAAGAAGAATGCAGTAATTATTCAGTAATCTTTATTCAGTTATTGTATCACTTTATCTCATGCTTTCTGCTCTTTCTGTATCTGCATCTCTTGTAAAAATATAAGAGTTAACATGCCAAGGTGTTAACTGCTTTGAATATCAGACCAAAACCTGGCACGTCCTGACAGAGAGAGATCGTGAAAGACTGGATCTTAAACATTTGATTAATTGACTTTTCACATGATGTATTACACCGATACAATTATCATTCAGCCATAACATTTACTTTAAAAGGATGCTAAAGACTCTAAATGAGACACTACACCAGCCATTCAATGTAACTGAGGTTTAAATACTGGTGAACTTCTAGCACAGCGTCAAACTGGTATCAAGCCAATCTCAGACCTATGCGAGAGACATATATTCAACTGTGCTACGTTTGTACTCCATAATTGTCAATTCATATTTCATGTTACAGGCACATTGCAATTAATCATGGACCGGTCATTTCATGGACATTTTATTCCCAAAGTATTCAGAAAACTTTAATAAATTAATAAATCTTATACAGCAACTGTAACAACTGACTTGTTTTGACTGTTTTAATTCTGACATAAAACCAGAACAATAACAAGAACATTTAATGATGCATAAAGCATTACACCTTGAACATGTACAAAGTTATGGGGTCCTGTTATAAACAAAACAAAAATGTAGTAATAATGCATGACTTAAAAAGCTGCTGAAACTGTCAAAAAGAATGGGTTGCAACATGACTGTTTTGAAAGAGTTACAGTTTCAAATGAAACTTCTAGATTCACATCAGCTCATAACTTGTGGTAGGGGATGAAGTAGGAACAGTCACAGCAGCTACTTATACATCATCAGCCTCACAATTCTGAAATAAATACTATCTGCAGCATAAACAAACTTAAATGAAATGTACACGGTCTCCAGTGTGTGCATGTTATCACATTGTCATCACTTGAATGCTACAATTTCAGTCAGTTCCTTACATAACGCTATAATCTTACTTATGAAGACGTGGAATAAAGGGAACGAGTCATACAGACTACTGTTATGATACTCTTTGTAATTTTGGAGCTTGGCAGCCCAGTGTCATTATATTGAAAAGAGTGACTAATTTTTGGACGGGGATGTCCTTTAGAAATTCACCTTTTTCAAAACATTAGAGTGATTAAATCATGATACAAAAAAGTGAATAAATTATTTTTAAAAAGAATTAAAAAAAAAAACAGTAGCATTATATAATAATTGCTCTGTTTTGTTTGTCATTATTTTCTGCCCGGGAAATATTATGGGTAATTTATGGAACAAACAGCGCCTGCTAAAGGTTCTCACCAAAAAAAAATTATTACGAAAACCCAAAATCGTTATCTCTTGAATATCTTGTTAATTATTTTGTGCAAAATGCTTTATCCACAAGCAAAAGTGGCTTAAATCTCCTTTGTTTTATTATTTTTCTTGTTGAATTTAACTCTCGTGATGAATTATTCAAAGATATTTAACCTTGTCACTGTGCTTTTTTCTGTGTATATTATCTCATACTATGATGAACACATTAATTTTTTTAAAACTGTTTTATCAGAATCAGAAGAGCTTTATTACCAAGTATGTTTACACACACAAGGAATTTGACGTGACGACAGGAGCTTCCAATGCAGAAGAAAGTACAGACATAGTGAAAACATACATGATAGTGCAGACATACATACACTCTAAAAAATGCAGGGTTGTTTCAACCCAATGTTGATAACACAGTAGGGATGTAACCATTATGACTGTTCATTGTTAGATACAACCATCTTTCCCTGATCTTTTATGTAATTATAAGTTCGGCAATAATAATAATAAAAAAAGAGGGACAGGTGCACTAACACCTCATAGCATCAATTGGCTTGGGTATATATAGGCCTATGTTCACGCAAGAACTGTCATTCTGACTGACAACCGGAGAACAACAGATATTAAATAGCCTGCTGTTAGAGTTATATAATGTAGTCTTGTGTTTTATTCAAATTGATTATAATTGATATCTCAAAAGGATATGCACTCGCACTGCAACGCAAGATTTTCATAAAATATAATAACTTGCCATTTCAGTTTGTTTCTCACCAAACCCTCAGTATACCTTCAGAATGTTTGGAATACTCCACGAGATGCATAGGATTATTTTACGACAGATATGCATCCGCTTCAAAAAACAAACAAACAAACAAAAAAATCAAGTCACCATTCTCTGCCATTAAATTGGCAAGTGCGAGCAGGACATTTTTGTGTTATTAAGTAATAAGCCTTAAGAAGTAATCCGTACAACTGCAGCAGAGGACTATTATTCTGCTGCATGATACTGCAGAAGAACTGATGACGGCACGGTTTGATCTTCGGCTGACCAATCAGCAGAAAGGGGCGTTTAATTCCCGCCCACATGTAGAAATCGAATATTCAAGCTGTTTATTCATTTTTCCACCCATTAACGAAAAACGAAAATTTAAGCTGAATTCTCGTTTTTCGTTTTTTGGGAAAAAAAACAAGAAAAACGAAAAAGGAGCCATTTTCTAATTTTTCTACTTTCAATATTAAATCAAAAAATGAATGATCGAATGATACACTGATTCATCTGCTGTCTCTTCTTCCACTCAAGGTACTCTTCTGATATGAGTGTGAGCTGGATCTGCTCCGCTAGATTCAGTGCAGTAGCGATTTCTTTCATCACCATCTGCACACACAATACGTGTAGCCTACAGGATGCCATCATGCGACCACTGTTATAACATTACAGATCTGTAGATGCTACTGAGGAAAACGCGACATCGACCACATTCCTACAGATATTAATATTCATGAGGCCTAGCTTGCAACTGACTTTACTGACCTACCTCTCTTTTTTTGTTTAGGTCAGTAAACATTTGTCCAATGACCATTTCCTCCTGTAGGCTCTCCTTTGTTGTGTGGCCCTTTGTGTCAGCCTATACTGAAAATATAAAGAATGATAATAACCACTAAACTGTCCTCTATGAAACATTTCTTCAAAATAAATCACAAATATTTAGGTCTTAAATATTTTGTTAAAACAGTTGTACACTTTTGAATACAACTGTGCGTTATCATTTGATATGCATTATTTTCTTTCAGAGTAGAAATGCTTAATATTGCTCTCGCCTTGACCCTTTGAAGACTTGCTCTTTAAGTCATACTCATATTGCAGATCTGCCAAAACCAGAATGTTCTGTTCTATTTCCTATTGAAAAAAAGGCAGCTACTGTAGAGAAAGTTTCAAGAAGCAAGTCTGTTACAAGAGTAATTTAAGTCTCAATGAATGAATGTGACAGTAAAGTGCTATTTGAGTAAGATACCTGCACATTCCACTTCAGGATGTTTACTTTATGGTCCAGCTCTTTTTCTTGTTCCATCATACTTCCCTGTGAGGAGTCAGTTTTAACCTGAACACAATATCAGACTTGCACACCGATGAATGTCTATACAAAAACTTTAATAAAAGGATGAATAACACTGAGAATCAATTGTCTTCTCCTCATTCAGGGTGTTGGATATGATCATAGCCATGTGAACAAGATCTTTCTCAAAGTGCTCCTAATAGGAGAAATGTGTCCAAAGTGCTACACAAAATACAATTATATTTATATCTTCAATACAATATTTAGAGAAAAGAACAGAGCAGAGAGACATTGTGACGTGACGTGACATGTGGCCAAGTATGGTGACCCATACTCAGAATTAGTGCTCTGCATTTATCCCATCCTAAGTGCACACACACAGCAGTGAACACACACACACCGTGAACACACACCCGGAGCAGTGGGCAGCCATTTATGCTGCGGCACCCGGGGAGCAGTTGGGGGTTCGGTGCCTTGCTCAAGGGCACCTCAGTCGTGGTATTGAAGGTGGGAGAGAACGCTGTACATTCACTCCCCCCACCTACAATCCCTGCCGGACCGGAGACTCGAACCCGCAACCTTTGGGTTACGAGTCTGGCTCTCTAACCATTAGGCCACGACTTCCCCCAAGCTTGTGTACCTGCCTGTTTGCTGTATTAGGAAGTTGTTTCACTAGATGTATATGCTTAGGATAAAATGCTACCATACTACTTCTACAAACATAGACATTAAATAAATCTGTTGAAGCAGAAATGAGTATAGCATTTCTTCCAATAAATACATTGATTGATTAATTAATTAATCAATTGTCCCCATGACTTCAAACTGATAAAAAAATTATTAGGAAAAATAACAGATACAGACTGCAGTCACATGATTTGATTTATTTATCTGGGATTAGTAAGGCAAAAGAAAGGGAAAAAATCTCATATGAAAACATATTTTCACATTTCCCTCAAAAAACAAATGTTCCCATTTTTCAACAATGCTTTTTAATAGGTTAAATTGGATTTTTCTATCCATTATATGATTGCTTTAAAGTTCAGCATAACCTAATTAACTAGTTTAAAGCTATTATTAATTATCCTGTTGCACATTTTGAGCATTAAGTAATTCTTCATTGAAAGTTAAGCTTGTAAATGCATTGAATTAAAAAAAAAATGTAATATTCAGTGCGTGGATTATGAAACGTATTGATCAAATCTTTAATAATATTGAAAATAATAAGTAATAAAAATACCCAAAGAAATAAAAATGCTGCCCGAGACTTTTGGTATGTTTGGAAACAGTCGTTATTTATTTTTGCAGCCCTGTTTGGCGCCAGATTTACACACTTTATCTGTAAGCTTCATAATGATTTCCATCAGGAGAAAAAGATGGATGAAAAAGAGAAAACTGCTGTTGAAAAAAAAAGCATAATACATCAATTAAAACCATTTAATAGTCTTTATTATTACTTCACATTAAGTAACACTGCCTGTTGGACCTGGCTTGGATCTATATAGTGTTGCTGACTGTAGAAGGTAGGTTGATTTCTGTAAGACCATATCAGGTTGGTGTGTGTGTACATGTGCAATTAAGGCAATTGTATGTAAAGATATTTTGATGTGCAAAAATAAATAAGTGCTTCACAAGATAGAGAAGGATATCCTTTTCACAAACAAATGTCTTCACAGAAACAGCTTTTCAGAGTATTTGTACATATCCATCACAACAGCATCTTTATCTTAGTGACTGGTAGTACACAGAAAAATAAAAAACCATGCAACATGCAAGTTTCTTTACCATATGTTCACATTTTTATATAAACAAACAAAAAGAACAGGATTACACTGTTAAATGTATTCTATAATTTGGCAGAAGGAAATGGCTCCTCTTCTTCACACAGGTGGAGAATAACTGTATTACAGTAGATCCTTAACACTAATATAGTACAGAGAAATCATTTGTGTATCACTATTTGTTTTCATTATTCATTATAGATATCTGTGTGCCAGATACAATACTTCTAGAAACAGATTCATTTTCCTCCATAAAAAGCTCTGGATTAAATTTAGATGCATTGGTGGAGAAACATTCCTCATATCAGTTTTGCCTTGATGTGCTCTAACACTTACGGGGTCTTGAAAAAGGTCTAAAAAACATAGATAAATAAGACATGAATATTGTTTTTCAGTAACAGAAATATATATTAAAAATAAAGTAGAAAAAAAGAAAAGTATTTACTTACTCATCTGACACAGAAATTATGCGTCTGTCTAAATATGGCTTGATAGGTTTGTCTATCTCCATCTCTTCTGTATTTGAGGGACAAAAGATTAATAATGTAAGGTATGTCGATACTGACAATACACATGGTCTCTAACATATTGTTAAAAGTTTTTGAACAAGTTCCACTGACATTTTACAACAGCAAAGTCCCTAAATAGTCTTTGTGAACAGTATTGTTTTCTACCAGGACAAAATAGAAATTTGTTATGTTTTACAACCATTTTGCTTGAAAAAATTTAAATGAATGGCACTTGGTTCAACATTTTGTTATTTAATGCAATGACATTAACATTTTTAAATGTGACTATAGTATTTGGGGCCACTATATACTGTTAAGAATATATACATTTAGAAGAAAACATTCTATAAAATATTAAAATACATACAGTGTATTTATTTTGTGATATGGTGATGTTGTACCCGTAAGATGTGCATCATAGTCTTTTGTAGCATGTTATTGACATCCAGGGCCGGCCCTAGCGTTTTGGGGGCCCTAAGCAGATTTTCAAAAGGGGCCCCCATACCTACAGTTTCACCTAACCACCCGCATCCCATCCCAATGTACACATCTTACACTGACACCTAATTGTAAAGATTTACCAATTTGTTTTAGTCAATATATTTATCTTTCAAGAAATAGATAGGAAAATATATTTGGGTAGTTGACAAATTTACGTTTTTTTTGTAAAACACTATTCTTGGCTCTTCAACTAATTAAAGTTGTCCGTGGAGTTTAAAAACAGGATATGGTGTCACACACCATTTTCAGTGACATAATGTATCAAGTTCATATGCTTTTAGAAATATATGGATGAAAAAATGATTGCCAATCACTAAAATAGACACTTGTAAAATTATGCCTGAGGTATTTAATAACAATTGTTTTTTTTAATTTATAAAAGTTGTAATTTATTGAACATCCTTGAGACAGTCACACCATAGGACAATTTTGAGATTTAGCTCAAAAA
>NW_015549577.1:1398971-1399051 GCF_001515605.1 Sinocyclocheilus anshuiensis
GCCAAAATTGTATATTTCTTAATTTCGGTCGATACGATATAATTCCGATATCGATATGAACACTATTTATACTATTTATC
>NW_015549577.1:1399724-1400958 GCF_001515605.1 Sinocyclocheilus anshuiensis
AACAAATGTGCTTCAGCCAGAAAAAAGGGTATGAAAAGTGCTCCGAGTCGCTGCAGAAAACAAAAAAATTGAACGACACTTTTCACTTTTAGAGTGATAAAACTAGCGGTTTCTCCAGTAATGGCTGTAATCAAAGCAGCTCCGCTCATGAATGCTACTTTATCAGATCAAATGAAAATGCCATCGAAACTTTTCTGAAGACAGTCGGTTCAGAGATACATTCATATAAAACACCCGCGCCGTGTTATGATTTTGAAACGTGCAGTGCTCATGTTTATTCAACGAAGTCAAACGGCACAAATAAATCAATGTATGGGAAACTGGTCATGTATATCGAAATATCGGAAATGTGTTTAAAAATCATATCACCGTTATTGAAAAAAGTTATATCGCGATACATATTGATATTGAATTATTGTCCAGCCCTACAACCCATTTAAGCAAACTTTTAAAACGAAAGAGTAATTAATTTAGATTAATATTTAGATCAGTAATTAGATTAATGCTTAAAGCAAAAACACCTGGTTATGAAAATTGCATTAGAGAACAGTATAATAATAATAATAGAAGAATAATTAATTTTCTGGGCTGGCATGACAGTTCAGATTAAAATGCAAAAATAATCAAATATAAGTGTAAACACATGTTGAAACAGATTTAAGCAACACTAAAGTGAAGGCAAGAATCTGAGACGAGACGAGACACGAGATAGGGTTCACAAGAATGAGACTAGACAAGATTTTTACACTATTTTAAGAAATCTTCAATGATGAAAAACATGAAACATGCCTTAGTCTGCAGGTGCATTGAAATGTTTCTAATCTTGCAATAAATGCCATCTCAGTTCTGCTTTCTGCTTTTGAATTATTATATGCAATAACAGAGAATACTCAAGCACTGTAAAAGATTTTGCCACAAACTCAACTGACTGACTTCTCTTCTGTATGATTTCATGAGTCTCTTCAGACCTATAGAATTGTACTTGCAGGCTATGAGTTTTTAGAATGTTTGACCTCCTATCTGAACTTTTTTCCACAAATTGATATAGAAAAAAAAAGAACATTAAGTGCAAAAGTAGGCTACTCTCTCAATATTCAAATCAAAGCGCAAACAGAAACCAACATTTTCGTCATTTTCGTCACAGAGCTAAGAGATGGTTATACTACACATCCTATTATAGTGTGCATACTAATTACAGCCTAGATATTGTATGCAGCCTAATTTGCATGCATCA
>NW_015549577.1:1401921-1416115 GCF_001515605.1 Sinocyclocheilus anshuiensis
GAAACAGATTTAAGCAACATTAAAGTGAAGGCAAAAATCTGAGACGAGACGAGACACGAGATAGGGTTCACAAGAATGAGACTAGACAAGATTTTTACACTATTTTAAGAAATCTTCAATGATGAAAAACATGCCTGGAAAAATAGTCTGCAGGTGCATTGAAATGTTTTAACTAATCTTGCAATAAATGCCATCTCAGTTCTGCTTTCTGAGTATGAATTATTATATGCAATAACAGAGAATACTCAAGCACTGTAAAAGATTTTGCCACAAACTCAACTGACTGACTTCTCTTCTGTATGATTTCATGAGTCTCTTCAGACCTATAGAATTGTACTTGCAGGCTATGAGTTTTTAGAATGTTTGACCTCCTATCTGAACTTTTTTCCACAAATTGATCATAGAAAAAAAAGAACAGTTCTTTCTTAGTCTTATTAAGTGCAACCATAATCAAAGTAGGCTACTCTCTCAATATTCAAATCAAAGCGCAAACAGAAACCAACATTTTCGTCAAGCATGATACAGAGCTAAGAGATGGTTATAACTACACATCCTATTATAGTGTGCATACTAATTACAGCCTAGATATTGTATGCAGCCTAATTTGCATGCATCAGGGAGCCGCAGCCGCTCTCAAACTGCTGGTATTGAAATTGCGTTTGAATGCGCGCACGCATTCTTTTTAGTTTCACTTTCGATTTCGTGATCGGGACCGGAGGTGCTGAGCGCGCATTGTATTCTACAAGATTTGTCAGACACTTACAGTGCGTGTCCACGAACGTTTTAAATTAATTCCTATGGAAGTTCAGCTTCAGAGAACGCTCCAGCTCAGCTCTGCTGTTGCCATCTCCACCATAATCTCGCCTTACTCCCGTGATTGCTGTCTGAACTCCTGACACGGGGCCCATGGTGGCCACGGGGGCCCTATGCAGCCGCATATATCGCTTATTAGGTAGGGCCGGAACTGTTGACATCTGTTGTTTCAGTCAGTTTTTCACTCTTGTCTTATCCTCTTTTTTGAATAAATGAATGGTTAAATAAAGAATATCTACCATCAGACGAGCTGGTATAGTAGCGACCAAAGGCGTCATCTTTTGGGATGTCTGGGTAAAGGTAGATGAGGGGGTTCACCGGAATCTTCTCTGCAGCAGTGAGGGTGTAGTTGCGGATGACGTTAGGCAAGGAAATAGACGCCAGATCTGTTTTAGTGTAGGGCTTCACTGAATGCGTCTTAGGTTCACCTGTATTTGATGACATTCATTCACGTACATTAAAAGACTGCCAGACAGATACTGTTTTTATAAACAATAAATGATAAAATACTCCAATTCAAACCAGCACACACCGTTCTGTGAATACTCCACCCATGTGATGGTGATTCCTCCGTCTCGACAGGTTTCACTGAAGCGCAAAAGGAAAGTGCCCGGGAGTTTGCCACTCAACAAAGCCCTCTCTCGATCTTTACTCAAAAACCCTATAATATACCTATATATGTGATAAAAAAAAAAATGCAAATAAAAATTGGATAAAATTGGACTGGATAAAAATGCCTATGTGCATGGCAGCACAGTAATATAAATTGGAATGTAGCTTAAGGGAATGGAGGTTTTGACATATTATCACTTTGTTTCGGGTTAGTTGACCTGAAGCAGCATCTTACAAATTTTTGTGTGAAATCAGATTTTCAAAAGAAAAAAAAAAGTAGGATGGGACTTGATTTTATCTATTTGGAATTATTTGGATTGTGAAAAGTGGGAGTTGTATATCAAAACGGAGCAAGCAGAGGCAGAGTTACACTTTGATTAAAGATTGCATACACAAACACATTTTTTTCGTTGAATCATACCCATTAAGACCAGAAATATGTATTATTAAAAATATGGGGTGAATGTTGATTTCATGTTGACTTTAAAATTTTAATTTGTTATTCTGTTAATCTAAAAATAAAAAAAATTCTAGGATTTAAAAAAAATCGACAATAATAATAATAAACATTGGCTGATTGTGCACATCTAAAATGGAACAGATTCTAATATATAGCAGACAGATCATTCCAGCTCTAGATGGTACAGTATTTGTCTGTAATGATGGAACTCTTACCCATCATTCCAGATGTTGAGCAGGTGTCTTTTAATAAGGTCCAGAATTCCATCTATCCACAGCCAGAACGGTAGACCCCTCTCATTAGGAGACATCTAGGTGAAAGCACGAAGGTATGTACTCGACTTCCATTAGCTAACGCATTGGCGTGGCATTGCTTTGTCAATGTTGTGACAATATTTATTGCACTTCCTTTTAGAATAAAAATAATATTAAATATATTCAGTTAGTGTCGAGTTCTGAAAGCCCAGCTGTTCTTTGTGAGATCAGGTCCTTCCACAGTCTCATTAAGTTTTGTTTTAGCAGTAAATCATGTGGTGACAGCAGAGGAACAAACAAAAGCGATGTTGGTTAAAGAAAGCGAAAGCGACTTTCCTGTCTTTGTTTAAACTTTTTCCATAAACTTACCTTACAAAATGTATTCCAGTTGATGAGTCCTTCAGGGTCACCTTGGGCTTCATGACCTAAAAAACAGATACAAAAAAAAAAAAAGTGTGCTATATATTGGAAATATGAGCATCTACTCAGTCCCATTTCAAAAGGTAAAAGGAAGCACAAATAAACTCACCGAGAAGTTTGTCAGCCAGCGTTCTCAGCTGCTCAGAGTTCAGCGCTCGTTTAGTGACAGAAGAAAACTGCCAGCTTAAAACCTTTGAAAGCTGCTCCCATTTCACTGGTGGAGGATTCAAGAAGAACGTCAGATTCTGAGAGAGAGTGAGATGGACAGATGGACAGCGAGAGTCAGAATGGAAACCTCAACAGAGGACAAAAACATTGATCATGGGAAATGGCCATACGTGGGGTTCACTGCAGAGCATGTTGTACCATAAGATGGAGCCCCAGGCACTAGGTAACTGATTCACATGGGAGATCACCACAACAGGAAGTGATGTGATCTGTTTAATTACAATAAAACAGGTGCGGTCAGAATTACAGTTGATATGTCACAATTGGTACAGTAGTTACATTTCAGAGTACTTTACCGATAAATCAACACACAGTTCTGGCTGAATGAGTTGAGTTTCAAAGTTAAGTATGTGCAGCTCTTCAGAAATGATAAGAGGGGTCTGTAAAGAACGAAAAACATCAGCAATTCCTACAGTTCATTTTATTTGACATCACTGTATCTGTATGTGTATTTTATCCTACCTCATTGGTTCTGTTGCTACATTTCATCTCTTTCAATTGCTGTGGTAATCAGAGGGAAAGAAAGATCAACAATAAATGTATAATTAGACATTATATTTGCAGTAATATCTGTTTGTTTTTCACATCTTACCAAATGACGAAATTCAGCCGCTAGACATCCACTGGATTCCTCTAAGTTCAGAACTTTAGAAAATGTTCCTAAAATGTTGAATTTCCTACAGCTAGGACACCAGAAAACAGACATTTGGATTATTTGAGCTTTGGCGGCATGCATAAAAATGCTAATGATGTTCCTTGATAAATAATAAATTGTTAAAAGGTTTCCTTCAAAACAGAATAATTTAATAATTAGGGTTTTCATTATGCATTTCAAGCTTATTATCTTCTGATTATTATAATAGTCGATGTGTTACTGTACAGTAATATGATTGCAGGTTTGGACTTTTGTCAAATGCAGACGTTTTTGTGGTTGTTGATTGGACCACAAGAATATGAAATGTTGTAGGAACTTACTTGCTATGTATCTAAATACATTGCCTCATTCAAAACATCACATTTCTTTGTAATATGTTACATACCCTTTTATCGTGTCTTTCTCTGTTAAATCTCTACAGGGGAAAAACAAATATACTGTATGAATACACAGATAAGATAGACTGACAGACAGACAAGTAGATAGATGGATACTCGGACAGATAGATAGACAAGAGCTTTTTCTTACTTGTCAATAGAGACTTTTACTTTGAGTTGACAATTCAGTTCAGGGAGTTTGACTAGTGATCTACAAAGTAATAAGACGTTAGATTTTAGATACACATCGGCATCACTGAAATGAAAGGCTTTTCTCCGATATTTACCATCAATTAAAATAAGTGACATCACAGTGTCACTGACGGTAACTTCAAAGAAACCCACCTGATCTTGACTGTGAATTGAACTCCTGTTTTTATCACCAAGGGTCTCTGAGGATGTGTGGGCATACAAGGCTGTCTCTCCACCACAAGAGAACTGAAAGACACATCACAACCACTGCCATCCTGTTCAAGACTAGAATCTTTCAGAAGTGACGCACACCACAAAATATATTCAAATTCCCCTGTGAATCTATAAGCCCACAAATCCTCCCATCAATAACCTTTTTTTTTCTACAGCATGTGCTCTACATATAGAGACACAGAAAGGTATGAACGGTTAAGGTGTTGTGTCTCACTTTAATATAAGGTTTTTGAAGAGTGAAAGGGCCTGCTCATCCAGCTGGCTCTTGCCCAGAGTGAGGGGGTCGTTGTTGTAGGTGAATTTCTGCACCAATTCCTGAATTTTCTTCAGCTGCTGACGGACCTGCTGCAGACACTCTGCCACTGCTGTGAACCTGGAGCGCAATTAATGTATTAGCTCATTATAAAAATAATGTATCAGTACCATGGATAGCACCAAAAGCTATCAGCTCCAGCTTGAGACTACTGTACATTGGATATAGAAATACTTTTATTAATGACCCTCAGGAACAACTAATAATTTCAAGGATTTTGTTTCTAATAGTATAAAATTATATTTATTTTATATATATTTTTTATCATTATTTTGTTTCCAACTGCATTATAAGTCATTTTGAAGCGCCCCCTAGAGGTTCTCACCAGCTCTGCAGTTGGTCCAAACAGGCATTGGGTGGCCCACCGATACAAGCCATCTGCTGTCTTTTCTTCCATTCCGGTAACTCTTCTGATACGAGTGAGAGCTGGATCTGCTCTGCTAGAGTCAGTGCATTAGCGATTTCTTTTATCACCACCTGCACACATATATATATATATATGCTATATTTAAGAAAAAATATGATACTGAAAAAAAACTGCAACATTAAAGTCACCTTGAAATCAACACTGACATTTTTTTATATGCATGTGCCCTTGTAATCTTTAATCAAAATAACTTCCCCTCCCTCTTATAATGACATCTCTTTTCTCAGATTATACGCAAAATGAACGATCAAACAATCCAATCAATTACTGATGGACAAAATCAAGTGCCACTCTACATCTCTTCTTGTTTGAGAAGCCAGAGATGGTCTTATTATTGAGAGATATCAAAGTCCGCGGATCTACCATTGGAGAAAGCATAACAACAACTTGATAACCAATCACATTACAGCCTTGAATTCATCAAAGTTGTGCGACAGTCAGTCGGTTTTTGCACACACTACAGAAATGATTGAGAGATACCATGAACTGAATCCTACCTGTCGCAAATGTTTTTATGCGACTTCTCACTTTTTATTGGTGTAAGCTCTAAAAACAGATCAATCCAAAATGAATGTTACATGCCAAACATGTTGGAGATTAGCTGTTTGATAAGCTGTTCTCCCACAAAGCCGTTTATTTAACATAGTGAAGCCACTCTTTCGTTGACAGCCATTCAAAAAAAAATCTTGTGTTACACTTTTTGTGTGTTAACCTTGGAAGCTTCGATTAATTGTCACAACAGAAAAGAAAAGACTATCACAAAACTTCTGTTTCATGCTGACTTTAAGCACATTCCTAGATGTGAATATTCAAAGAGGTGCATTGCTGAAATCTTGACCTACCTCTCTTTTCATGCTCAGCCCAACAAACATTTGTCTAAGTGCCATTTCCTCCTGCTGGATCTCTTTTGTTATCTGGCCATTCATTTCAGCTTCCACTGAAAATATAAAAATACAAATCCATACCATTTCTCATTCATGTAAATTCACACTATTTATGTTCACATAGACTCTGTAAAAACCACAATATTGATCAAACCAAGTACAGATATCACAAAATATGAGTTAATACCAGGAGCAAAATGCTAAAAATGTATGTTACCTCGACTCTGCAAAGTATTTCTCTTGAAGTCATATTCATCTTGCGCATCCTCCAGAACCTGAATGTCCTGTTCAATTTCCTAGAAGCAAATAAATATTCCACAATTGCAGCTGTTTGAAACATTGTAGTTACTTGTAAGGTTTAAAGAAATCTGTGTCATTTAAAGCGTTTTTGAGGTAAAGACCCAAAAGGATTCAATATGAGCTCCAAAACCTTATCATTATTTACTGAGATGGTTTACCTGCACACTCGTTTTCAAATTGTTGACATTATTGCCCAACTCATTTTGCTGTTCCATCATGATACTCCCCTGTGATGAGCCACCTTTATCCTAAAAGCAAAATTATTAAGATGAATGATAAACACATGTGCAGGTTTGAAATGACAGTTGTAATGCAAGACTAAAGCCTTACTTGAGTACTAAGTGCAGTTTCCAGTATCTTTCTCTCTTCATTCAGAGTGCTAGCTATGATCATAGCCATGTGAACAGGATCCTCCTGGAAGTGCTCCTAATGGGAGACGATTATTTCCATTAACTCTGACATTTTATTTTAGAATAATGAAATCAAGGATATTAAAGGGGTCATATGATCTTGCTAAAAAGAACATTATTTTGTGTATTTGGTGTAATGAAATTAAATGTGTTTATGCGGTTCAAAAAACACATTATTTTCCACATACTGTACATTATTGTTTCTCCTCTATGCCCCGCCTTTCTGAAACGCGTCATTTTTACAAAGCTCATCGGTCTGAAAAGCGAAGTGTGCTCTGATTGGCCAGCTATCCAGTGCGTTGTGCGTCTTCACGACATGGCGGCGGCAACAACAACAATACTACAGCGAGAATAAAAGTTACGCCTTCTTTCTTTGCGTGAACATTTGGGCGGCATTATGCAAATCTTCCCACATCGTGACGTAGACATGTGGGGGCGTGTTAGAACGAGCCGTTTTAGGTAGGCGTGGCTGACTCTTAACTTTTATAAAGAATATCTCTTTGGATTTGAGACTTTAGTCTTTGCAACTTTACAGATCTTCTTTAAGCACCAAGAACTTGTAACACTCCAAAAGAGAAAGGAAAAATTGAAATCGCATCATATGACCCCTTTAATGTATATTGAATGTAACATAGTTAGAAAAACATTATTAAAAATTGCACCTGTAGGTTACGCTTAATTTTGCGTATATTATGCTGTAAAAGGAAGTTGTTCCCTAGGTTGAGACGGCTGTAGTGCTCATCCAGTTGGTTCAGGAGTTCATGGAAGCGCAGGGTTGCCAAAGATACATTACTCGCGACAGATTCCCTGCAACCAACAATAATGTGTCAAAGATGTGATGCTTTGCAGCAATTCATGATGCATAAATTCAAATGTGCAACTGGATAATACATTAGTAAATTAAATAATTAAATAAAAGATTAAACAATAAATTAAAAAAAAATTCTCACCAGTCATGACTCTCAATCCATTGACTGAGATACTGTCGGATCTCCATAGGAAAAGCCTCATCGTAAAGCTGGTCCACTTGCTGTAAATACAGAGAGTCCAGCAGCTGCAGCTGGTTCCAGAGTGTCATCTGAAGATATAAAATCACACTCGCATATGAAATAGTGTAAGAGTGGTTACGTGCAACATCCTGTTGACATTTGTCTCCTAGCTCCTTGTTTCATGAGCAATTTTGTTAACATTAGGCATTAAGCCAATAATAATAATAATAATAAAATGTGTTATAAAAATGCACAAATATATTTAATAATATGAGACTTTTATGATAATACAAAAAATAAAATTGCAATATATTAATAAAAATTAGTTAATGAAATAATATTAAGAGTATTGGTGCTGTGCTCATCTTTTAAAATCACTGACCACGGTCACACTAGACTTGTATTTAAAGAGTTTTATACTTTATACTGTTACTCTTAAATGTCACTCTTAAAAAGGTAATCAGATCCTTGAATTAGAGTTCACCAATCTTGGACTTTTTGAACGCAGCGAACTTTTTCGCATGAGCTTGTTTTCGTTCTATTGAATTGAAATCAACAGAACGAAAGTTGTAGTGTGACTTCACCTTATAGCAGAGCAAAATATAATTTTAGAGATTTTAAAATGCTTTTATTCTATGCAATTGATACTTAATCCATTATTATTTTTTTTTAAAGCTGTATGTAAAAAATTGAAAATTGTATACTATGTCTTATGCTCAGGTTTCATTCCATTGTAAACAAACAGAGAAAAAAAATGCCTTACATGGGATAACATTAGCAAAAAGAACGAAATTAGATAAAACGCTAGATAGCAGAAAATTACCTTTCAACATAGAAGTTGGGTCAATGCACAAAAGCAGTATATCTCAGGCGAAGTGGATACAAGATACAAGTAGACTAAACTGTGTATGCGTAAAACTTATATTCTCTTCAGTGAGCTCATAATGGTAAAACATGAAATACTGACGCAGGTTACAGCCCACATTGGCACTGTAGGCCAATCGGAATGCTGTAATTACCATATGCAAATACACCAGGGATGACAGCCAATCATTTTCTAATGCGTACGCTAAACCGCGCCACTTTAGTGAATGGCTGTTCTCGGCAAGTGCAGTCCTCCCTTTACTGTCACGCTCTTTACAGAATAGGAATTGATGTGAAAACAGAAACTTAACGAAACACTGGAATATTATTCAATTAAGTTTGATAATTAGATAAAAGTCGTTCATAATAATCTACGAAGCATTGATTACTATCTTAAAAGACAAAGGAATCTCTGGTCCATCACTGACCTTATGTCGAAGTCTTTCACGCTGATACACTCTGGTCGGGGTGGGGTTGTGAAACTCAGGGCACAGCCACCAGGCAAGCACGCCTTTTCTGAGAAAGCGAGACCTAAACTCAGCACAGGAATGAAACTGAGAAACGAAACTTGGATTTACGTCAATTCCCTATTATTTTACTACACGCCACTGGATGTTTTAAGGAGACCCCTTGGCTTTCAATATGTGCGTTGAGGCACAAACGGATAGAAACATAATGCGATGCTTGTTTTACTTTTATTAAAAATGATCTCATTATGAGATATAATGTGTCATTCTTGTTGTTACTGTGTATATGTTGAAAAACCTTTAATAAATGAATGCTTGTTGTAAGAAATGGTTCTATAAAGGGTATACCAGATTTAGATTTAGAGTGAAACAAACCAACAAACCATGCAAACATCTGTCACAAAATCCTTTGCAAAACTTGCTGCTGTTTATGCTGTTGTTTACCTGCCAAAATGATGTCGCTTCCTGGATGATGTCATTAAGGAACTGGGGCAGGTTGCAACCACTGATCTGTAATATTTCTATATATAGATCAGTGGTTGCAACAAATCCCTTAAGCTAAAAAAAAAAACAACCTTAGTTACAATTGTAATTACTCTCTCTGTTTAAATCTAGATTAAAGACACATCTCTTTGGCCAAGCATTCAAATAATGCATAGCATAATCTTGTACTGCAGTTATATCTGATCAAATGCACATTATTATTCTTTAGTTTGGGTTAAACAAATACATTTTGCTTGGTTGGAACAGCAGCTACGCTAATTATGTCTATTTGTTTCTCTGTTTTTGCCTAGGATTTACACAAGCTTCAGTCTGGATCCAGAACACCTGAGAAGAGATGATGCCAACCCCTCAGAGGACCTCAGATGATGCCAACCCTGAAACAACATACAGAACTACCACATTTTGCTATAAGTTTGATTGCATCATATAATAATTGCTGTTAATAGTGTTCATCATCTGTTTGATTACGTCTTTAATTGATTTTTCCGTACATTTCTGCCATATGTACATTGACTGACAGTCACCACTGATAAGCTACCACTAAATATTGTAGAAACGTAATTTACTGTAAAGTTGCTTTGCAATGATTTGTATCGTGAAAAGCGCTGTACAAATAAACTTGAATTGAATTGAATACTGCACCCAAACACCACAATAGCACACTCAAATCAGCAAATGTGGACCCCTCAGTTTCACAATTCCTTCAAACTGCTCTTTTGGCTATGGGCCATGTTACCCATGAACTGGGTACTCTTACAGCCACGCTTCTGGCAGCTCGCCGGCAAGTGTGGCTTGCCCAGGCGAAACTTCCGGAGGATTGTAAAAAGACACTAAGAGACCTCCCAATTGTTCCTGGTCACCTGCTTGGACCTTATGTCCCAGAGCTTCTGGAAAAAAAGGTTAAAATTGTCTGAGGCCACTCATCAGTTGACTCAGGCTCAGCGCAATCCTGTTTTTAAGGTACTGGGCATTCAGACTCGTCATCGTTTTGCGAGACCAGAGCAACGATTCCGTCAGCATTCTACACCACAACCTCAGGGGTTACAGAGGCCCCGTGCTAATAAGGACACTCAAGGTTTTCAACCTCATCAGCGGCAGTTGCCAGGTGGTCCACGTCAGTCACACCCACAAAGCTTGAAGTCATTGGGCCGGTGGTCGATCATTTTTCGAGTCTACACCTGCAGTACTGGAGGGAGATGGCTATAGATCCATGGGTTTGGACTACATTGAGCAAGGGGTGTACTCTGCAGTTTCGACGCCGGCCCCCAAAGCTTTCAAGGATTATTCCTACAGTGATAAGGGATGCAGTTCGTTCAGAAACCCTCTCTCAAGAAATTTGTTCGCTGCTATAGAAGGGAGCCATAGAAAAGGTTCATCCCTGCATTCAAAGGGACGGTTTATATTCAACTTACTTCCTCGTTTCAAAGAATGATAGTGTTTTTTGTCCAGTTCTAGATTTGAGACATCTAAACGTGTTCCTGAAAACTCTTCCCTTTCGGGTGTTGCGTGCAGCCGATGTTCTTTGGTCAGTCACAAAGGAAGATTGGTTCACAAGCATAGATTTGAAAGATGCTTACTTTCATGTTCATGTTCATGTCTTTGGCCCCTTGTGTCTTCACGAGGTGCATGACTGCAGCTCTACATCCGTTGTGGTCCAGAGGGATGTGAATCCTGCCTTACTTAGACGACTGGCTGCTGTGTGCACCAACAAAACAACAAGCTGCCCGTGACACCAGACTGCTTTTGGAGCATGTGCAGATGCTAGGTCTTGCAGTAAACGAGGCAAAGAGTTGTCTGAATCCAGTGCAAATGATTACTTATATTTGAATGACACTGGATTCCCGTGTAGTCTGCCGCCCTCTCACATGCCCAAGTGGACAGTATTCTGCTGCTCCTTGCCTGTTTTCAGCTGGGTGTAAGTTTGCCATACAAGATATTTTTACAACTCTTGGGCATGCTGACTGCCGCCACTTCTGTAATTCCAGTCGGCTTGCTTCACCTCAGGCCTCTCCAGTGGTGGAATAACAGTTTGCAGTTGAACCCTGCTAGACATCTCCATCGGCTGGTTGTTGTCTCGTGCAGTTGTATTCAGGCATTGACACCGTGGAATCATCGAGAGTTTCTGAAGTCAGGTGTTCCCCTAGGGGTCATTCCTTCTCATCGGGAGGTGGTCACGACCGATGCTTCCCTTTTCGGATGGGGGGCATCATGGAATCACAGGGGTGTTTGTGGCCACTTGTCTCCAGCTCGGTCCAGGGACCACATCAATCTCCAGGAATTGTGTGCAATTTTCCTAGCCCTGCAGCATTTCTTACCAGTTCTGGCAGGCCATCATGTCCTCATTTGGTCTGACACCTCGACAGTGTTCCACCTAAACCATCAAGGTGGAACAAAGTCCCTCAGGTCCCTGCATCTCACCCACAAGATACTCACTTGGTCTCTTCCTCAACTAGCATCAATGAGGGCAGTTTACCACCCGAGATCAAGCAATCAGATAGTGGATGCTCTGTCAAGGGATCTTCTGCACTCAGGGGAATGGAGGCTTCACCAGGATGTGGTGCAGAGGATATGGAAGCAGTTCGGTGAAGCAGAGGTGGATCTTTTTGCAACAGAGGCAAACACTCACTGTCGCTTGTGGTTTGCAAGAACAGAGACATCCATACATATATATATATATATATATATATATATATATACTGTATATATATATATATATTTGTTTATACACGTTTTCAACTAAAATAAAACCTTTAGATATAATGTAACGTTGTTGTAGAATGTAGTGTATAATGCCTAATCATAAGCTTGTTCAGAAATGGTTATTAAAAATAACGTCTTTCTCATTAAACGTCATTTAAATAAACGAATATTCAAATATTATTTTTTTTTATGAGCAAATATTCGAATAGAATATTTTTGAAAAATGCCCATCCCTACTTCAATGCCGTTCCAAACCTGTATTGAGTTTCTTTCTTACGTTGAGCACAAAATTTTGAATACCGTGATTAACCAGTTGACGGTAGCCATTGACTCCCATAGTAATTTTTTCCATACTATGGATGTTAATGGCTACCGTCAAACTATTTGGTTCAAAATATCCCCTTTTGTGTTCAACAGAAGAAAAAAACTCATGCAGGTTTGGAACAACACGAGGTTGAGCTAATTTTCATTTTTGGGTGAACTATCACTTTAATTATTATATTAAAATAAAAACTCAAATGATTTCTACTTTTTAAATTGTGAATTTAATATTTTATCCAGTATATTAAGATATTGACAGGGACATGAAAATGTATTGCATAGTATTGTCTAGATTGTTACAGAAACGAAACTCAATTCAACTTACCAACTTATTATCACCTTATGATTCATAGCTCTGTCAACAGTTTTGTTTGATGACATTTTGATAGACATCAGTATTTTTTTACACACACCAGCATGCCAAACCAAAGGGAATGAAGCAGATGTCAAATTGTTAGCACACCTAGCTGCAGAAATGCAAAAGACTTACTGTCATATTTTGCACGTCATATTTGCAACTCAAAAACATGGTGAAGTGTAAAAGTGTTTTCAGACAGGTGTCTAAAAAATGGAGGTTTAATTTACATAAATCATATTGCAGGCACATAGTGCATCTAGTCACAGACTTTAATGGAAGTTTTCTGTTTATAAAGGTTAATATCTACATACTATAAAGGAAATCATGATTAGATTACTTCTAGCTCTAAATTACTGGATTCTACAGTGCAAACACCTCACATATGCTGACAGGAAGAATGTGGGTGAAAACCTTTCCCATGTTACATGTAACATACTGGCTGCCGCCCACTCAACAACATTTCCATCCTCATTATGTGAACAACCACAATTCCTACTCAGTGTGCCAGGATATTGCATTGTATTTTAAGAGTGCACATTACTATTATATTACTACTACTACTACTACTAATAATAATAATAATACCATAGATAAACAATTAAATTCTTTATTTAAAAAATAATACTATGCTTGTCATAATATATACATAAAGAGTAAAATGGTTATAAAATTAAGGCAGATTAAGGTTTGGGCAAATCCGAATTTTACAGGTGATGAGATGAGACCAGTCATATATTGTAAATAAGAAATAAATTGCTGCAATTTAGAATTATGACATTAATAATACATCTGATACATCTTCATACTGACAGTATTTTTGAATATACACTCTCTGTCAGCAAATGAAAATAGAGACATGATGCAGCCAGAAAAGTGAAGAACAACAAAGAAGCTAAAATAAAGAGATCCCATCTATAATCTTGGATCCAAACAAAATGTGGCTGTTGCCCTTTCTAGGGTGAACTCATCTGCAATGTAAACAAGAAAAAAGTGTCATGTCATTTTCTGGTCACAGTATAATGCTTAAATAAGCTCTGCTTATCAGTGACAGCACCAAATTACCCACAAATATGATTCTGAGCAACAAAGTCAGTAATATATACAGCTGGGTTTAAAAGTCTGAGACCATGTTGAATTTAAATATACAAAATGTTAGGGTTATGAGAATGAATAATGCACATGGTTGTAAGTCACTAACTAAGTGTGACATTGACCATGATAACTCAAGTCAGACGTTCTTGCTTTTAATGAAGTATAATATGCTCTTTGGATTATTCTCAAATCACGATCATCACATGACAGCATCTTTAAAATATGTTAAAGGGGTCATATGATGCGATTTCAATTTTTCCTTTCTCTTTGGAGTGTTACAAGCTCTTGGTGCATAAAGAAGATCTGTAAAGTTGCAAAGA
>NW_015549577.1:1417154-1417597 GCF_001515605.1 Sinocyclocheilus anshuiensis
CCTACAATAATGTACAGTATTTGAAAAATAATGTGTTTTTTGAACATTAAAGCATGTCAACATATTCTGTTATACCAAATACACAAAATAATGATCTTTAAAATAGCATCATATGACTCCTTTAAAAATGTTACTTACAGCGCTTTCAAACTCAAAGGGACTGAGGTGTTGGGTGATAATTTCAAACATTCCAGGAGACATGGGGGGTTCAGGAGAGGAACATGCATTTTGGACTGGACCACTGAGAATTGAGGACATTGAAGAGAGAGAAAAAAAATTTCAGTTCATACAATCATGCAACACACGGAAGAAACAAATTACAAAATTAAATCTTGTCGTGAAAGAAATTAAGATACTCACTTCCGATGGGAAATTGGAACTAACTGTGTCTGAATGTAAGGACAAACTGTGAAAGACAAAAAAAAAAAAAAAAAAAAAAGCAC
>NW_015549577.1:1418077-1427043 GCF_001515605.1 Sinocyclocheilus anshuiensis
CTTTTCCAAAAAAAAAAAAAAAAAAAAGGTATGGCCTTAAACTCAAAAAAAAAAAAAAATAGCATTTTCCCCAACAAATCTTCAATGAAAAGAGGTGCTTACCCTTAAGAACATTTGTATTGTTAATATAGATACATTCATTTTTTTAGAATAAGTTTGGCAACATGATGGTTGAACATAGATGAATAGAGTGAACAATACAATATATGTAAAAACTGATATAATGGGAAGTGACGATGTACATGCATTCCTGCCATTTCTTGGGTGTCAATTTTACATTTTTTTGTAATGGACAAAAAGTAACAGGTCTGTAAACAAAATATGGGGCACAGCTAAAATATTAAAAATCAGATAAATGTACAGACATCTAACCTTTGTTTTGCTGGCTGTTATAATGTTTCCCAAAAGCCTCATCCTTAGGGATGTCAGGATAAAGGAACTTCAGAGGATTCTCTGGGACAACACCATCTGCAATGACCTTATAGTCCCGTATTATATCAGCAATGGGCAAGGCGTTGAGACGGTTTTTCGTGTACGGCTCTACAGAGATGAACTTTGGGTCTCCTGTAGGCAGAATACATGTGCTTAAGGTTATTTAACAACATATTTAATACAATGAAGACAAATGAAAAAAAATGCACTGAGCACCAAAACAGCCAGGCATAAGAACATATTTTTTCCTCAGGCATTATTCAATCTGAACAATTAAACTCTCAAATGCACACTGAAAATAAGGAAACAAAAAATGTTATCCATAAAAGGATAAACGGCATCTGCTAAATTTTGGAACATCTCCAGGCTGGAATTTCCCTCAGCAAATACAAGACATTGTCTCAGTGTGGAAATTACAGTAATTGCTTAACCTGGCAAGAGTTCCTTAACTTTAAAACCTTTAACCTGTGTGTGCTTTCAGAATATTTTAACCATTCACTCCATAGAAGAACTTGTTAGGATTCTTATGTTGTTATCTTTGTTTTACAATTGGACACCTGTAACATAATGTTTCCTACATTACAGATTGTACTGGGAATGTTATTCTTAAAGGAATAGTTCACCCAGAAAACGTTCTCACCCTCAGGCCATCCAAGACGTAGATGAGTTTGTTTCTTCATTGGAGCAGATTTGAAGAAATTTAGCATTAATTTCTGCAGTGAATGGGTGCTGTCAGAATGAGAGTCCATAAAGCTGATAAAAACATCACAATAATCCACAGGTTATCCACACATCTCCACTCCATTAATTAATGTTTTATGAAGTGAAAAGCTGCATGTTTGTTGCATGAAACAAATCCATTATTAAGATGTTTTTAACTTCAAACTGCTGCTTCTGACTAAAATACGACTTCTCTATCCATAATAATGCTTTCTCCAGTGAAAAAGTAATCTTGTCTGAATCAGGGGAGAATTATGAACAGATCAAGCACCTTTAACAAGCGAAAACAGTCAAAAAGAGTTCTAAACAAATATGTCAGTGGAAAACAACAGGGACTTTACAGATTGACAACAGACAGACTTTCTTACTGGAGGATGTGCTATTATGGATTATGGACTTGTATTTTGACCAGAAGCAACAGTTTGACGTTAAAAACGTCTCTATGAATTTATTAATAAAATTAAAATAAGTATTTATGTCTAAAAACAACTACAGAATTTATAAGCCTTTTTACATGGAGCTATATAAGAATCTAGTGGCTAAACCATTGAATTTCAGATGTTCTTTTTTTACTCCCACCAGATGGCACTAATCTGCCTTAAAAAATTGGATTATTAAGGCATTGTCTCCATTTGATCACGAAATACTTCCATAATTGAAAAGTAATATAAAAATATTATAATTTTTTTTTAATCATAATTATTGCACAAATATTAATTGATATAATGAAATTCAAAATACGAAATAAAAAAGATAAAATATTACTGAACAAAAACATATTACATTGATTTCAGGTGTTCTGTCACTTTTGACTGTGAACAACACAAGTGTGACCCTCAAAAAACAATACCAGAGGGTCAAAACATGCAGATTTTCCCTTCACAAGACATTAATTCACTGGACTGGAGCTGTGTGGATTACTGTGATGTTTTTATCAGCTGTTTGGACTCTCAATCTGACGGCACCCATTTGCTGCAGATGACCCATTGGTGAGCAAGTGATGTAATGCTAAATTTCTCCAAATTTGTTCTGATGGAAAATAAACACATCTACATACAGTATTTGACAGCCTGAGGGTGAGTACATTTTCAGCAAATTTTAATTTTTGGTGAACTATTCCTTTAAAACCTAGTAACATGTAAGACAAACCATTTTCATCCTGCTCAACCCAGGTGAAGGTGATTCCTCCAAGGTGACTTTCACTAAAGCGTAGCAGGAATGTCCCTGGCTCTTTTTCCTTCAGTAAGGCGCGTTCCATCTCTTTACTCACAAATCCCATTATGTAACTGAGAACCAAAAAAATAGCAGAATCCATTGAGAAGCAGCAGAAAACAAGCAAAAACTTCATTCAGCATGGCAGATCAAGAGAAATCTCAATTAAATATACTGATATACTGATAAATATACTTAAAAAACAGTGATAAAATATCTAATAAAAATAGACTATGCTATGCAGTAGTTGTATTTGTTATTTATTACATGCATATCAGAATAACAGAGCTAATATGTTTTATATCTGTTTATCATGCATCTGAATGCCATGACAAGGCCACTGACCCATCAATCCAAACAGGAAGTAAATGTTTCTTAATAAGGTCCAGGATCGAGTCCAGCCACAGCCAAAAACTAAATGACTTGCCAGGAATGTTTTCCTGACAGCAACAGAAAAAAATAACATTTATTTACATATTTACTTAAATTGTTACAGTTCGAGAATAGCAAGAGCATATAATATTTATTCAATTTTACCTTCCAGAACTTGGACCAAGAAACCTGGCAGTCATTATAAGAAGCATGTTGACCTTCAGAAACAATTACAAAATACTGTTTAGCTGGAGGCCAAAATACGTTCACAAAAACTGTGCTAACTGCATGTTTATGAAACAACATTAGAGAAAATCAAACACACAGTGTAATGCAGCAGGCAATCACATAAATATACTTTAATGTCTCATAAACCAACAAGTTTATAGAAAACATACCCAGGAGTTTATCTCCCAGCATGTTAAGCTGCTCCTTGTTGAGTCCTCGGCCTGCAAAACTTGAGAACTGCCAGCTAAGTACCTCTGAGAGTTGACTCCAACTTGCCCGCAAAGGGTTACTGAAGAATCCAAGGTTCTAAACATATCAGAGAAGTTCAAATAATACTGTATGACAAGCCTTGCCACTGTTGTCACCTCTAGTTATATTAAGCCCTATTCGCACGGGATTAGTATTATCTGGGGACCTTGTGTGATTTTGAAATTAACCCCCCACCTCTGAATTTCATGTGGTGCATTCGCACGGGATAAGCGAAGCCTGTGATTTTACTCGAATTTACCGACTTATCTACCGGATACCCGGATGTCAAGGCTTTGAGAGTCCTGTTCTATGGTCCAGATGGATTAAAAAAAAAGAAAAGAAATTAATATAGTTTCGTGCCCTGTGACATTTACATTTCACCAGGTTAAAATAGTATCTAAAGGTTTATGCTTGATTTATTTGTAACACATTAACCTCAAAACCTTTTCAGCCTTTTCTTTCTACAAATTGTATGGTGTAGCGATATAACAGCACCCAAAATACTATCAAACACTCCAACGCAGCTCCATTCTTCGCGAACAGGTAATACTAATCCCGTGCGAATAGGGCTTTAGTCATATAATACATGAGTAGATCAAATGCAGACCTTAAGGATGTTTCTACCAAGTGCTGCAAACTATAAATACTATAAGCTAGACATCCATTCTTTGCATCTGCATCAGAAGCTCACCTTGGGGTCGTCAGTTAGAAGGTTGTACCACATGACGGAGGCCCAGCCCCCTGGGAGCTGACTGACATTTGAGATGACCACCAGTGGCAGGGAGCAAGTCTGCACAGGAACAAAAATACAAAACTCAGTGAGCGGTATCATGAAAAACAACCAAAAAAAATCATAAAAGCATTTTATATTAGCACAGTAATCTCCCATACAGAGCTGTTCTAAATTGAATTTTAACTGTAGGTCTAACTAAATAATAAAAAAACAATTATATTTATTATTATTATTCTCTTAACATTTAAATAGAATAATATATGTAATATGTTATTTATTTATATACAGTGGAGATCAAAATTAAAGAACAACCTACAATTTCCTAAATTTCAAGGTCACTGCTTAGTGCTATTTGAAGTTATCCTAACAGGAGTAAAAGGGCAGTTTTTTTCAAAATTAGAGAACACTTACAGATACCTCCAAGTTACTGGTGTTAATCTGGCACCTGGTGCTAATTTCCTTAATTATATGACAAACCCTATTTAACTGGCAGAATTCGTCTAATTTTCACTGAGATTGCAAGATGGCGGGGCACTCTCAGGTGACTGAAAGCCTGCGACAGGAGGCGGTCCCGATGAAGGCCAAAGGAATGACCCTTTCAGCCACTGCCAGAGAAGTTGGTTGTTTTAAATCTGATTTCTTGAATATTGCAGGTTTACAATGACACTAATTCATTCAAGTCCCCAAAAAAGGCTGGTCGTCCACGCAAGACATATGCCCGAGAGCACAGGATAATGCAGAGACTCTCAATGGGGAATCGGTTCAACACTGCAGCTGGAATTGCTCGTCAGTTCAGTGCTGAACAGATATGGACTATGGATCTTTCTCGGCACGTTTAAAAGGGTCATAGGATGCCCATTTTCCACAAGTTGATATGATTCTTTAGGGTCTTAATGAAAAGTCTGTAACATAGTTTAGTTAAAATTTCTCAATGGTAGTGTAAAAAACACCTTTTTTACCCTGTCAAAAACAGCTCTTTTCAGAGCACGCAGTTTTGTAGCATTTTCCTTTAAATGTTAATGAGCTCTGCTGACCCCGCCCCTCTCTTCTGAGCCGCTCTCAGAGAGACTGTTTACTTTAGCTGCATTCATCGCGAAACCTGCTAATTAGCACATTATTAGGAAAGGCAATTTGCAAAGATTCATTAAAAAAACCTTACACTCACTTCTTCTGGATCATGAATGATTCGCGTTAACATAAATGATTCGAGCGAACATAGACGCATTTATGTAGATCGGGGTCGCATTCCCTTCAAAAACAAACATAATCCACTGCATCTTCAGTGGCTCAGATATCGGGAGTAAACGACGACTGCTATGTTCATTATTACATAAACCACTGGGTGGATTTTTATCATTTAAGGGTGGTTGTGTACACACACTGCCAACACACATTTCAGATCAAACAACTTGTAAAAGTGCATGTAGCATTATATGACCCCTTTAAGAAAAGTTGGACTGAAAGCACACTCTGCAGTGACCAAGCCTCTCATCAGTAAGAAAGAATCAAGAGGCTAGGCTCACCTTTTCTGAGGATCATGTTGTGTGGATAGAGGAGAACTGGTCCAAAGTTCTACTATGGAAGAGAGTGGAAGAAGAGTGGACCAGGATCACACCAGCGCAGTGTGAGAAACTAGTGATGTCCTGCGGCCGCAGATGTGCTGAAGTCATTCAAAGCAGGAGCCTCTACAATTCCTACTCCTTTTTGACAGCTGTAACCCTCCAAACATTTTAGTTGTAATCTTTCGTGCTTCAGTGGTTACTGTTTTCTAATTTTTGTCGAATATGTTAGCAGAACAGTGGTATACCCACAGTTAATATTCTTTCAAAATTTGAGTGATGAAGATTAACAATATTTCAGAAAAAAAATAAGGTTTTTGTTGAAATGCCTTGGTTATTTTGTCAAACATGTTAGCAGTAAAGTGGTGTACCAACAGTTAATATTCCTTCAAATTTTGAGCGATGAATATTTCAGAAAAAAAAATCAAGTATTTATAGATTGTTCTCTAATTTTGATCTCCACTGGGGTCAGTAAATACATTTTAAACTTTTATTCAGCAAGGATGCAATAAATCGATCAAGCATGATTTATGTTTTATAGAAATTATATTTCAAATAAATCTGTTCTTTTCAGTTTTCTATTCAAAGAATCCTGAGGGGGAAAATGTATAGCAGTTTCTACAAAAATGTTACAACAACAGTTTTCAGTAATGATAGTAAAAAAAACCGGCACCAAATCAGCATATTACAATGATTTTAATGAGAATGATGGTCATGTGACACTGAAGACTGGAGTAATGGCTGCTGAAGATTCAGCTTTACCATCACAGTAATAAATTACATTTTAAGATATGTTAAAATAGAAAACAATTATTTTTAAATAATTTACATTCTAATAATATTTTATAATCTTACTGTTTTTACTGTATTTCATCATCAAATAAATGCCGTCTTGGTGAGCATATATAAAGCTTATTTAAAGCTGCATTGAAAATCATCTGTAATGTTTATAAACACACACACACACACACACATTATAGACAAAAATATATATGAATTTTCAATGAAGCTTTAAATATGCTTTTGAACTGACAGGGGACCCTGCAATAGAGAGACAGTATGATTACACGTCAATGCCAAATCAAGCATATACTGTGTGAGGCTGCCCTCTGTTGGCAAGATGATGTATTCATACCGACATGGCAACATACAGTACATAGCAAAAATACTATCATGTAACCAGGCTCAAGCCATGGCGTAGGCCTTTTAAGATTTAAAGATGGGCCACTAGAAGAGATACACCTGTAAAGTAAGCAGCAGATATTAGTAATAATGCAGTCTTACCTCATTTCCTTTTCCTCCAGTAGGACACTTTCTCTCTTTCAGCTGCTGCAAAACACAACGATTTCATAAAATATCTTCCCTCTCTTAAAGGGATAGTTCACCCAAGAATGAAAACGTTTTTTACTCACCCTCATGTTGATTTTCACATGGCTCATTCTAACAACAGTTCATAGTTATCACACACACACACACACACAACAGTAAAATATTCCAAGTCTTCTGACATTTAATACATTTATGTGAGAAAAAGAGCAAGTTATTCAATTTTTGGAGCCATGGTCACTACCAACCGTCCGCTTTTTTCCGTATGGAAAAAAGCTTTAATTTTTTTCCTTTTATGCTCCATGGAAAAATAACAGAATGTAGGTTTGGAGCAACATGAGGGTGAGTAAATAATGACTAATTAATTTTCCTACAGTGGGTAAACTCTTTTAAATATATTTAACACCAAAGCCTTAGTAACAGTATTGCTCTTGAATAATGCTAGAATTCAGAGTGAAGTACCAGATGCCTGAACTCTACAGAAAGACATCCAGTCGACTCCTCAACATCCATCACTTTGGTGTTGTTGGTGGGGATGAAGAACTGTCTGTTCCTACAAGGAAATATCAGTAATGTTAGTTTTGATATTTTCTGTTTAGTCACATCTTCCACTGTACTGTAAATTACAGTAACCTGCTATGTAGAATATGAATAGAATTTAGCATGTAAAACACTGCTGTCCCCCTCCCCCACACACTTAGCTGAAAAACTCATATTGAGATTTGGCCTAAATAAACAACAGGAAGTTGGTTCTTCTGTTTGAGGTTGAGTGCACTCACACTTTGCCTGGTGGAAGGTCTCTGCACACACAAAAATAGAAAAGAGTAGAAAAACATGGTCATGTTGGGCTAAATGCACCTGTGATACAAACATTGCTCGCATGGCTTGTGAACAGTGAAAACAAAAGTTTGCATGTAAATGTGAGAATGATATTAATTATTATAGCCATAATAATAGTTGGGTCATTCCTAGTGTGCAGTGTTTTCATGTCCCTATCATAAATGCCATAAAACATATTGACAATTGTAATTAGAGATTATTATTATTTTAGATATAGATAATTTTCAATCATTTTACTACTGTTAATTAAGATTGAGTGCATATTGCATTAATGTCTAAGAAATATTCCAGTTGTTTATTTATTTATTTATTTATAATAATCAAAATAAGGTAAACAAAGCATATTGTCGTAGGAATATCGTTTTGGTACTAATCTATTTGTAGATTTTTACAGATTTTTCCTGTAATATCACTTAATTGGTCTCAACATAGATTCAACATAGCTTCATCAACACAGCTTCGAGTCAAAACTTGGACTCAATATTATTTAACGAAAATTAGACAACAAGAAGATATATCAAGAACAACAAGAAGATAACAAAATGCATTTGAGATTTTACTTGGACAAAAGCAAGTTCATTGACATTATCTTCCAGGAAGTGACATCATGTGTGGTAGGAAAACAACAGCAAAACATCAGTGAATATTATGATGAATATTATGTGGTGTATTGTGGCATTAGTTTGTTTTAAATATCAATATTAACTATCTTGTTATGATCCACACTCTTAAATTTGCCATTTTGTAAGTAAACAAAATATAATTAATATGTTAATGTAATGTAATATGTTAATTAAAAATGATGCGAAATCAATATTTGAGCAAGTACATAACCAGCCAGTGTTCAAAACTATCGCCTTACTTTAGCCCGATTCACAACGGTTATCTTATAATAATGTTTTCTAATTTGAGTGGTACGGGTAGGTTTTCGCGGGAAATTCGAGCATGCCGCTGCGTCATTACATCACGTCTGTAAAAACGGTTTGATGTGATATGAGCTAACCGATCTTTAGATTTAGGGTGCTTTCACACTTGGTTCGATTCTTTGGTCTGAACCCGAGTTCAATTGCTCCCCCCTCCCCCTGCCCCTGCTGGACTGTGTTCACATTATATTATTTGGGTCCGAACCGTGGTTCGTTTGCATCATCAAGCCAGCAGCTGTTTACCCCGTTGCTTATTAACGATGGCGCAGGAGAAGACGGCAAAATGCGTAGCATTGTTCTCTTCAATTTTATATTTATGCTTTTGAACCATTGGTTTTGTTTCCAAAGCTTCAGTACATAACGGCACTTACG
>NW_015549577.1:1427669-1436504 GCF_001515605.1 Sinocyclocheilus anshuiensis
ACCAAACTCTGACGTCAATTGAACCCGGGTGCGCACCAAAAGTGCTAGTGTGAAAGCACCCTTAATCACCATTGGTAGCGAGATTTATGGTAATGCTTTTTTCCTCAGTTGATCAGAACAAACGTGGCAGACTTGTTACTTACTTGCTCAGATGGCAATATACGGTGAAAATTCTTATTTGGGTCATATTCCAAGACGTAGGCTAGAATCTGTGATTGCGAAGTACAGTAAATATCTGCCACACATACTCTTCAGAACATTAGATTCATCGGCGCTGGAGCCGCGCAACAACCCGCAAGCTAGATAATTCCGCACACAGCTGCAATTCCAGGTTTTCAAACAGAGATGGCGACAAAGAGGCAAAACTTATGGACTGCAGCTTTAAGTCTGCTTTACCCTTTTACACGCTTCTTCATATTACATCACAAGCACATTCTTTTTAATAAGTTAATAAGTTGATGTATTGCACTCTATTGTAACTATTGCAAATGTATTGCATAACATGAATGACCCAGGTTATAAAGATGAAATGTAGACATAATTCAGGGAACATACTTATCAAATGTTGTCTTGACTTTGAGTTGATAATCCACCTCAGGTAATTTAACCAGTAATCTGAAAAGAAAAAAGTGAAATTAAATGGGCAATATTTGTGTTCAACTAAAGGCAGTCAACTCCTTGTGAAATCAGACTTGTTTACATGAAGAGTTTGGTGGAGGCTGTGGTTCATACCTGACCTTGGTGGTAAACTGCACCTGTGTTTTGATGATTAGAGGTTTCTGAGGGTGTGTAGGCATGCAGGGCTGCTTCTCCACCACAAATGAGCTGCAAACATGACCAAGACAGATTATCCAGGTTTCCTGGTCACCAAGCACAGCCTTTCTATTGTGTTGCATTCTTTGAGTTTCATGTACTGTATTTACGGCACTATAAGCCACACAAAGTGAACTGTTGTGCCTTAATTGTTCATAAATCACATGAAATCCCTAAATGTTACCTTTTAATGAGGTGATAGATGAGGTATTTGACTTGCTCCTCCATCTGAGGTCTCTGGAGAGGGATTGGATCACCCTCGTAAGTGACTTTCAGGATCAGCTCACCCAGTTTGTCTAGCTGTCTTTTCATCTGGAAAAGACTCTGGGCTGTCAGGGTAAACCTGTAACAGTGATTTCACACGAAAATTAGGCTTGATTCAAATTTTAACAAGGCCAATCTCTTAGTAACCACAAAAACACCATTAACAACACCCTTGCACCCTCAAAACCAGACAGAAGATCCTAGCAACTGCCTAGCAACCATTCAGAAAGCATTAGCAACCACCTAGAAAGACCTACACCCTTCAAAAGTTTGGGGTCGGTAAGATTTTTTAAAATGTTTTTGAAGGAAGTATTTTATGCTCACCAAGTCTGCATTTATTTGATCAAAAATACAGTAATATAAAATAGTAATATTGTAAAAAATAATTACAATTTAAAATAACCGTTTTCTATGTTAATATATTTTGAAATTGTTCCTGCAATGGCAAAGCTGAATTTTCAGCAGTCATTACTTCAGTCTTCAGTGTCACATGATCCTTCAGAAATCATTCTAATATTCGGTGCTCAAGAAACATTTCTTATTATCAATGTTGAAAGCTATTTTTCCGGACATTTGTTAGGATTCTTTGATGAATCTCTAATGGAGTTTTTACCGTCACTTTTGAACTATTTAATGCATCATTGCTGAATAAAATATTAATTTATTTAAAAAAAAAAAAAATCAAACTGGCCCCACACTTTTGAACAGTAGTGTACATCACACATTTTTTCCTCCTTGTCTTTGCTGTGAGCATTGTTACAGTCTTATTAGTATGACAACAATAATCTATATTAAACAGCATAACTTAAATTGTATATATATATATTTATTCTATTTCTTTATGTTATAAAGGGTTATACCAGTTCTGGAGCTGGTCCAGTCCTATCAGAACTGGTCCTCCGATGCATGCTATCTGTTGCCTCCGTTTCCATTCCTTAAGCTCAGGGGTGAGCTGGGAGGAAATCAAGGCATCAATTTCCTTTATAACATCTGCAATCTTTGACAAAATCTCCTGCAAAGGTAAAACAAAGTGCAAACGTAGTGGTTAACAATGACCAGCCAACAACAACATATATAGTGGCATCACACACCTGAGCGAAATGTACCAAAGATGTGTGAAAACCACCCAAAAGTCACCCGTCTGAGGCAGGAAGTTCCCAGGGTAGTTCAAAAGTATAATACAATCTAAGTAAACAAAACCTTTAACAAACAAGAAGAAAAGGAAATGGTTGTGAAGTAAAACAATTAAAAAAAAGAGTACTGTCAGAGTAGAGATACACTTGCCTTTCTTTTGAAATCCAGGCGGTTCAGTATTTCCTGAAGTGTAGTGACTTCTTGCTTCATGGATAAAGAATTTCTCTCAACTGGATCTACAGGATATATATATTTACCCATATTATATTATTTGCTTTATTATGTCATAAAACGATAGGAGGGTGGCATTTTTGGAAGATGTCAAAGGTCATACAATGGCTCACCTCGAAGTTGGAGTGTTTTGTAGCGAAAGTCAAAATCGTCCTGCATGTCCTCAAGATACTTCACAGCCTGGTCCAGCATCTGAAAAAAGCATGTAGAAATAATGACACACGTCACACACTGGACTCTTTCATATACCTAAACCCGCAAAGCTGTGATAACGGAAAGCAATACTGGAGGTAAATTACCTGAACGCTGCTTCTTATGATTGCCACTTTGTTGTCAAGAACTTTCTGCTTCTCCAAGGCGGCTGAGTTTTGCATTGACTTCTCCAGTGGCCCCTGCCATTAATGAAATGGAAACATGGAAAACAGAAGATCTAAATGTATACATCCTAAACACGACAACATGAAATTAATCAAATATGTATTGTACTAGGTCACAAATTGAATAAGTGCATTTGTAATATTGGCCATGTTAACTAGGTCAGACTGAAGCACCTTTTGGATCCCACACTGGTATACTGTAATGTCATGTGAGTACATTGCAAAACTCTGAAGCTTGGTTAACAACATAGTTGCATGGGGTATATGTGGTTTTTGCATGCTGTTTGTCACATGTGTCTTGGCAGTACCTGTTCCTGCATGCTGGCTGTGGATAAGATGCGTCTTTCTTCCCTCAGGCAGTTACAGATGACAGCGGCCATGTGCAGAGGATTCGCCTTGTATTTTACCTGAAAGAGTGACGCAACAGCATTTACTGACTGATGTGAGACTGGGAATTTCTAGTCACACCTCAAAGTGCACTGGTGAAAATAAATGAATATCTGTTCAGCTTGAAGGTTTTTTGCCATATGTGTGAAAAGCAGAGGAATCTAACTCCAAGTAAAAAAAGGAGTGGAATCGGTATCCATTGAGGTTTACTGCAGAGGTTTGCAATCAATAGAATTTTGAAAATGTAAGATCTTTGAAATTTGAACTCTGAACTTTGAAAATAAGATCTACAGCATAATTTGCTAATGTGAATGTTTTATCTTACACTCCTTGTCTGTATGCTTATTTTTTATATATATATATATATATATATATACTGATTATATGCTTGATTTGAACGCATATAATGATCATACAAGTATTATAAGAAAGCATATAATCATGCATATGGCTTTAGGAGAGTGCACTTTTGAGTGAATTTTTCCTTGAAGTGCACACAGATCGAGGTTTTGATATTCCTTCAGGAGTTTATGACATTTGTTAGAAGTTACGGAAAATAACAATCATCTGTTAAGTTCATTTGAACTTTAATGTTAGACAAAACAATATTGTGGGCGTTTCGTCTAGGCGTTTTTTTTTTATGCAATATTGACTGATATTTCCAGAGGTTTTTCAAAACAAAACAAATGATGCAAGAACGAAACAATTTTTTTTTTGCAGCTGTCCTAAATACAGTCTATGTGAAAAATAAAAAATGGTCTCCCCCACGCTGTGCTCTGTCATTTAGTTTTTTTGGGGTGGCATACAACACCAGCTACAGACAGATGTAATTTTTTTTAAACAAGCAAAACCCCCGACATTTGATTCTTCTGTGGAAGTTTTTTTTTTCACATTTATCTAGTGAGAAATCCCCACAGCACCCACTCATGAAAATACTGCATAAATGAAAGAAATGTGTTCAGCAATCTGAAACAACATCGAGAGTTTTGCCAGTCAGCTTTTGTCAGTGAATTTAGGTTCTTCGACATCCTGGACTCTTATTTTCTTGTAGTCTACCTACTATAGGAACATTTTCGAGACTGTAGGAATGCACACTACTGTAACTACAGCTAACACATCAAAATGGTATGTTACAGTAGTGTACATGTAGCCATTGCTTATAGACTGCTGGAAAATATTCTTCCTTATTAAATGTGGTAAACTCTATGTGAGGTAAGTGACCTAAGGTGCTAAATATAGGTTAGGACTGTTTCCACTGAAGTCATTGATAAGTTAGCAAAAACCACACGTGAGTACACAAGCTTCCGTTGACAACCGAATACGCACTTAAAATAATTGACATTGTTGTCATAGAGTTATGAATCACAACAGAGATTCTATGTAATTAGCTTGTTGACTATTACTGTAAATCTCAATACTGACCATTAGATAATTTCCTGATAAGTGATGACAGAAAATAAGAGCATGCATTTAAATAAATAGTCACAGGTTTGTTCACAAGTCGTTCAATTTCCTCTCACTTCTCGTTTCAGAGAGTGTGTAAAAATAGGCATGGAGGGATCACTAATGAAACTATGCTTTTGATAGACAACATTCATTCAGTGTGCAAGAAAAATGTTTTCATAAATACACTGAAAAAATTTGGTGTTGAAACAATTTTCACTCAGAAATTGCTAGCAACTTTCACGATTAATTATGGCAAGTAACACATTGAATTAAACATGAAATATTGAAGTATAAAGACTGAAATAGTATTTTCTTGTAAAATGTACTCCAGTAATCTTTGCTGTTTTTTTTTACAGATATGAAACATAATTTTTTACAATGTGGATATCACACTCATGCAGCAGATGTGTGGAATAACAGGAGGGCAGTGTGCATCTGTTACCTGTATCTGATGAAATATTCTCTTTAGGTTGTGTCTGTGAAGAAAGTTCTGCTCCTGAGAACACTGCCTCTCCAGTTGAATGAGGAAGTTATTGAAGAGTACAGTAGCCATAGATTCATGGTTTGAAGCGGTTTCCCTGAGGTGATGCATTCCCTTATGCATTAGAGTTATGTTACAAATGAATAATTCATATTATGAACTACAGAATATTTTAGGGTGGTTGTTTTGTGTTTTTCTCAGGCCGGAAATTCAAATTGGGATTTAATAAAGATTGAAAATACAAATTCTGAGTAGTATGTAAAAACAGCCACATACCAGTCCTGGCTTTCAATCCAGTTGGCCAGCACCTGTCTCAGCTCCATTGGAAAGTTGTCATCATAAAAATAGTCCACCTGTTCAAGGAACTTAATATCCAGTTGCTGGATTTGTTTCCATTGACTCATAGTGGTACTGGGATGAAAAATACAATGGATATCATTTGATATTGCTTTAGGCAATCTATAAATAAAAATATTATGCAATATATCAAATACATGAAAACTATACTGTAATTACATCAAATCAATGGCACCAATAACTTCAGGCACCAATAACTTCCAAATCAGGGAGTGTTTTGACACCAATAGTGTAACCAAGAAATAAGCTACGGTGTGAAACCACTATCAAACACGACCATCATCCTCTTGAGGTGACAGTAGAGGTTGTAAGACTCTTTGTAAAATGATATGAGATTTACATGACAAAAAAGGGAGAGAAAAAAAACGCACAATAGTAAATTTCAGGTCTGGTTTATGAATTGATTTGTTATAATATGATTTATTTCTGCATGGAAAACAAACTACAGTATCTACTAATAATTCTAAAAACATTATAGATTATTATACAGTATTAGCCTGTGTTTATATATTTTCAGTTCCTATTTTATTTGCTGTTATAAATTATATATGTTTACTACGTTAAATGTTAAATTAAGTGTAGAGCAACAGGGTTCACATCTAAGGGAATGCATGAACTGAACTGACCTTTGAATGCAGTGTATGTTGCTTTGGATACCCTTTTGGGAAGATGCTAACATGATCGTGAACTTCATTGTTTAATAAGATCAAAACAATAAATTCATGCACAAAATGTAAAACCTCTATGTGTTTTTATGTCTGTTATGTGTATAAACTAGTTTAATGTGTATTAGACACATATGGGAGTATTGTATTAAAGTTTGAGACAGTGTAAAAAACAAAATTTCCCAATCTCCCCTATATTTTAGCTATACAGTACCTTTCATATAAACATAAATATTGCAACGCAAAGAAATCAAGCTTTAACAAACTCGGAATACAAATGCCAATTCTTTCATTTGTAATAATTGCTTAAAACCGAAACTAAGGTCCAAAGATTTACCTGCTGCTCTTACGAGAATGACACTCCCGAGAAGTTGACACAATGCACCTGCTAGACCTGATGTTTTCAGAGTAACCAGCAGCCACGCGTTTAGCCAGACGCAGTTCCTCAAGAGTCTTCCCCACAGACTACAGACCCTATCCGGCGAGAGGCGCTTCAAATGCTCCTAGAAGTCTGGAGATGCGTGTACGGTCCCGTTTCCTCTCATGAATGAAGTCCTTTCGGGCATGAATGTCAGCTATCTTATCCAGCGATCATGATTGAACGGGTAAACAAACAGGTGGGTTCTTCAAGGAAATGTTGAGCACTTCGCGAACACGGAAACGTCGCACAAGGGGAACTCCCCTATATGATCGCAACAGTCTATGGTTCACACAGGGTATTTTATATTGACCGCCTCAGTCTGACTCACATCTTCAGAATGGAGTATGCAGTTTAATAGACTTATGAACTCACCACTCAAGAAACGTGTTACACATACTGATAACACAGATGACACAACACACTTGATGGCTGCACTGTCAATTCTTCGTATTCAGTTAGGAACCTAGGTGTCCTCTTTGATAGCAATCTTTCAAAGCAATCTTTTCCAGCTTAAAAATATATCTAAATTAAGACCAGTGTCAAATGCAGAAACGTTAATTCATGCGTTCATGACCTCATGGTCAGATCCTTTTCCTATTTATTTTACAGTATAATTACATGTATTATTTAAAAAAAACAATACTTTTTTACTGTATTTACTTTACAGTTTAAACATAATTTAACAAAATTTTACTATGAAAATATTGCCATTTTAAATATAATGTACATTTTCTTGATAAAGAGTTCACTAATTCAAGCGTTTTACTTCTGTTTATTTGCCATATTTTACAGAAAAATTGAATGTTTTCTTTTTTAAACCAATTTACAGTAACATTTTTATATTCTTTAACTATTTTAAATTCTTTCTTTAAAGTCCCCCTGTGGTGAAAATCAAGTTTTTTATGTTGTTTATTTGTCTGTGGTGTTTTTAATATGCTTTTAGACAAACTATGTGCCAATCCATTTATCAACACCATTGCTGAGTATTTTCTCCTTAAAACGGTAGTTTCCCAAAGGCAGTCACAGAAACGCGGTTTGAAACAGACTTTTTTTGCTATGTCACAAAATTCAATAACCAATCGCGTCAAGGGATCCTATCCTTAGCATATCATTAACTGTTCTGCAAAGCAGAGGGTCTAGTGCAGCGCTTCCCAAAGTCCGGACTCCGGTCCGGATCCGGACCCAGAGGCAATTCAATCCGGACCCGCCTCCATTTCGTATTTCAAGAGCACTAATTTCCTATTTTGATAAACTGTTAAACTTGTAAATCATTTGTTTTTGTTTTTTTTTATGTCTTTTTGGAGATGGTCCAAAATGAAAGCAAAGGCGAGATATTTAAAGTTTACCTGCGTGACATTGTTGTTGTCATGACATCCAGTGAGCGTTTGACATAGCCTAATTGGGCGACACTTCACCGCTAATATGAGGTTTTTTTTTTTATTACTTAGATTATGCCGGCCATTTGACTTATAGCAGTGTCCAAGTGTTTCCCATACATTGAGTTATTTGTGGCGGCCCGTCACTATATCAAAACTATCAAAAAGCTTCGATGTCATTTTCATTTCGTCTTTCCTGTAATGCCTGATAAAAATTTGCTGTGTCTCATTTAGAAGGCTGCGCCCTCCGGAGGTCGCATTCGAAGGCTGCATACGTCATCGAGGCTGTCTCATTTCAGAAAAGCAAGTAGGACACTCCGAATGCGACCTTCTTTCACAGGAATTCGGAGGATGCATGAGGTGTATCCTTCGCTGCTACAGATAACCCACAATTCTTTGCGTCACCGTAAACAACCGTTGTTAATTTGAAAAAATGCCGGCGCCGGCAGATGTACACACAAGCGCAGATGTGGTGTTTACAACTTACATTAAATCGCCTCGGTAAAAACGGATAAACTTTGTTTTTAATATCCTCCTTTTTTTTCTCTAACAGATGTCTGCTGTACATACGCTGCAGCTCCTCAAACATTGAACAAAATAAAACAAGTAAAAGCATTTTTTAGAGGATGTGACCTCCAGAGGATTCAACCTCAGGAGGGTGCAGCCTTCTAAATGAGACACAGCTTAAAAGTAGCATTTGTGAGCAGCGCTTATTTGATTACAGCCGTTACTGGGGAAACAGCTATGTCTCCTGCTCCAACAGCGCCTCCTGCTGGCAGAGAATTAATTTGCATTTGCAAGTCTGTGAGAAACACTGGTGTCTGTCAGCAAACATAAACAAAAAGCATGCTTCAGAACTGTTTTGAGAAGGTGCTTAAGTTTT
>NW_015549577.1:1436656-1437380 GCF_001515605.1 Sinocyclocheilus anshuiensis
CATCTCAAACACATTAAACAGCGCTAGTAGCCTAGTGTCTCTGTCAGCGGCACATGCAGCCTTTCTGTCAGAGCATATGACGGGCCGAGCCGCTTAAACTAATATGCGAAAAGAAACTATAAACTATGTCTTACCAGTTTTTAAAGGCCTTAATATGAAGCTTGTCACATGTTTAAAACAAATTGGATTATGCACTTTCTTCGCAGCAGCTCAGTCTGTGTCCTCCGCTATATTTTCAGATGCGCTCATATCAAACTACTGTATATCCATATAAACGGTATTGCCTCATATCGAATCGCTTATCAAGAAAATATCGATATATCGTACAAACTCGATATACCGCCCAGCCCTAACTCAAACTCACTTTTATGAGATGAAGGGGGAGAAAAAAGAAAATCGGCCACAAAAATCGCCATCATATATCGGCCATTGGCTGCCCTGATTTCTAAATATCAGCATCGGCCAGAGAAAAACCCATATTAGTCAACGTCTATTGCGGATACTTGAACTGTTTTGCCATTCTTGCAATTGTTATTAACGTACAGTATTTTGAATGCAAAGGGCACTTTATTTATTTATTTAAATTAGTGTTTATTTGCTATGCATGTTATGTATGTTTATTAAAAACACGTTTTTTAATAACCGATTGTTTCGGTCCGGACCTTTGACACTGATAAAAATTCAGATTTGGACCTTTGAATGTAGACTTTGAGAACCCCTGGTC
>NW_015549577.1:1437511-1440135 GCF_001515605.1 Sinocyclocheilus anshuiensis
GCTAGTAAAAACAGTTTTATCAGTCATTATCCGTGTACGAACCAGCGCAAACAGATAATGTTACCTCACGAAGTTAGCCATCAGTCTCCTTGCTTATGTTGAGCATACCAGCTTATTTCTGGTTCAAACACATATGGCTTAATTAAACCAATATTTCCTCTTGCCATTGCCATTGTATCGCGTTTACTACAGTCCAGTACAGTTCAGGAGGCACTGACTCATGGCTGGCTGCTGTGTGACTGAGTGGAGGCGGGGCTAATTTGCGTATTCATAGATCCGCGTATAGTAAACGAGGCAAGGGTGTACAGTAGCATTCAAGCTATTTTAAGGCATGAGAAAATTATTTTCACAAGAAAAAACATTTAAATGTGTCGTTTTGATGATCAAAGATGAGTTGTAAAGGATAACATTTTTGACATCATAATAACTAAACCGTGTTCTTGCAGTGACTAAACGCCCGGCCGCATGAGGACGCTGTGCATCGTTAGATTCTTTTCACTACAGACGAAGAAGAAACGCACAGCGGCCACATGTGATGTGAACGTTCAGAGAGGCAGAAAAACATGGTGGAGAAGAGTGACGTCCGCGTGGTTCGCTGCGGTGGCAGCAAAATAAACCTTAGACCTCCGATCATCTCCACTGACTCCAGGTATCCACTAAATCAAGTGAACTTTTGTGTCTGATGCTGTCTGTATATTATCTAAATTTCATCATCTTAAACATTGAGCCGTGCTGGAGGGAATGAAGTTCCCAAAGGGATGCGTGATCAGCCTGAGAGCAAATTAAACTCCGATCTAACTTACATGTGTGTCTGAACACTTGGCTAAATGACAGGCTCAGCTGTATCTTTAAAGTGTGATGAACTTTAGTGATTGTTTACACTGCTGATGAACAGTGTTGGGGGTAACTCATTACAAGGAATGCGGGTTACGTAATCAGATTACTTTTTTCAAGTAACTAGTAAAGTAACGCATTACTTTTTTAATTTACAAGAAAATATCTGAGTTACTTTTTCAAAAAAGTAATGCCAGTTACTTTGTTTTCCCATTTATTGACTGACAGCTCTCCTGTCCCCATGTTGGGAGAAATAGGGAGTACAGAGGCGTTGTGTGAACATGATGTTACTGTAGTTCTAGACTAAATGTGAATGTGCATTCATTCATCCCACTCACAAAAAACAGATTTAGTATTCATCAAAATGAATTAAAACAGTGAAATGCAAACTCAGAATATGACGCAAACCTGCAATAATTAAATATGTTAACACAAATGTATCTAATTCCATTTTATTAACCAATATCTTTGCTGCTGACCGTTGATGATCCAGTTCAACCATACTAATAAGCAAAAATGACTTTAGAGAAACTAACAATTGTGCTTTGTTTTTTTATTGCTGAAGAGTGTTTCTTCTCCTGCGTTCTACTGTACAGACGTGAATTTACTTTTGCTTCAGCCTGAGGTTTATTCATTACACATTTTGGTGTGAAAGGGCTTTTATATTTGCTATAAATAGAACTTCTTATATTAAAAACAATCAAGTCCTGCTTATATTTAAAAAGTTGCGCGAAAGTAATGCAAAAGTAATATAACGCATTACTTTCCATAAAAAGTAACTAAGTAACGTAATTAGTTACTTTTTTAGGGAGTAACGCAATATTGTAATGCATTACTTTTAAAAGTAACTTTCCCCAACACTGCTGATGAATGTGTTGGTTTTGTTTTCAAAAATACAGATATTTCTGTAAAGCAGGTAATCATTGTTCCAGACACACATCATGCATGCTGCTTTACCAAAAGGAAATCAGTAATAATGTAAAGTAAAGATATTACAGATCTGTCAACATTTACGAACTTTGTTTGCTGCAACCACCCTGGGTTGCGGGTTTTTTTTATTTTACACTTTTTAATTCCCCCCAATATGATGATCCCATTGAAAGGGACTCTTCCTAAAATAAAAGAAAGCTGTATAGTCATACAAAAATAAATTAATAAAATTAAATAAATAAAATATATATATAAACATTTATATTGTGTGAAAAAAATAGTAAGCGTCATGATATAAAACCCAAGTGGCCCCAGTATTAAGTAAGTTTATTTGTCATTGCACTGGTGTTATTTTTTAGTGTTAGTTTTATCAATATTTTAGATTTTTTTTAATTACAGTTTTAGTTATTTTAGAGCATCAGGTTAAACTAGATGAAAATGAGATCACAGAAATAAATCACAGAAATAATGAGTATGTTTTTATGGTTTTAGTTAACTACAATAATCCTGCATTATACTAATGCAATTAAAATACATTTAATTGACAAACATTTATATTTTATGCCAAAGTACATTTATGTATGTATTTATGTATTTGTTTATTATTTATTTTAAATGTTGGGGCTGCCAAGGGATTAAAATAATCACAATTAAACTCATGGTTTTAGTAATTAATTAAAGGGGTCATATGATGCTGCTAAAAAGAACAGTATTTTGTGTATTTGGTGTAATGAAATGTTTATGTGCGGTTTAAGGTTCAAAAAACACATTATTTTCCACATACTGTACATTATTGTTTCAACTCTATGCCCCGCCTTTCTGAAACGTGTCGATTTTTACAAAGCTCATCGGTCTGAAAA
>NW_015549577.1:1441550-1441744 GCF_001515605.1 Sinocyclocheilus anshuiensis
TTTAACCGGTTCATTGAAACGAACTGTCCGAAAGAACCGGTTCGCGGAAAAGAACCGGACTTCCCATCACTAATACGTGTACCGTTACACCCCTACTATGTGGAAATATTTGCGTGATGCCGCCCAAATGTGCACGCAAAGAAAGAAGGCGTGGTTTCAGTAACCGCAGTTAGTGTTGAAGCAGCCATGTCAGG
>NW_015549577.1:1441865-1463358 GCF_001515605.1 Sinocyclocheilus anshuiensis
TAGCGTGAGCTGAGGCCGGGCTAGAGTGAGCTGAGGCAGCGGGGTTGAGAACGGCGCAGCCGGCGGATCCGAGTGACGACCCCGGGCTGGACTCCGCTTCGTCCACGGTGAAAGCCGATCCAGCGATCGACAGCGCAAAGTTGGTTTCGCTTTTACAACGAAGCACACAGCGTCTTTACGACATGGCAGTGGAAACAACAAAACTACAGCGAGAATAAAAGTTACGCCTTCTTTCTTTGCGTGAACATTTGGGCGGTGTTATGCAAATCTTCCCACAGAGCGACGTAGGTATGTTGGGGCGTGTTAGAACGAGCCGTTTTAGGTAGGTGTGGCTGACTCTTAACTTTTATAAAGAATATCTCTTTGGATTTGAGACTTTAGTCTTTGCAACTTTACAGATCTTCTTTATGCACCAAGAGCTTGTAACACTCCAAAGAGAAAGGAAAAATTGAAATCGCATCATATGACCCCTTTAAGACATTCAAATCTGTTTATGGTAAGACAACTAAATAACGTGTGCTTTTTTGATAATTTGTGTGCAATGTATCTGTTTGAATTCACTGAACAAAAATGTTTTTTTTTTTTCGGTGACCTATCGGGGGTCTGTGAATGGCAGGTATAAAGTGCAAAGGCATTGTCTGTATCACTTACATTTAAAGTTGTCTCATGGTTGCAGGTTTGTTTTGTGCGCTTCTGGGGATTCAGTGAAGGTCTATAGCACACGCACAGAAGAGTGGCTCCATAGTCTGCAGGGCCACACCAACCAAGTGACAGGCATCGCCTTGAATCCTGCCAATCACCTGCAGGTCTGTGTGCATCACTTGGGTTCACTTGTATAGAAAGTGTGAGATAGTTGATCAGTTTTGATTGCGTTTCTTTTGTCAGTCAGCATTGACCAATGAATTCTTAACCAGCTTATGTAGGTGTGTTTTGTAGTTTTTTTTCCATTTAAATCAATATTCACACATGTTTGAATTCTGTCTGAGGTTTCTTTAAAGTCAACATTAAATTAAAATTGAAATTATTTGCATATTCCTGATGTTGTGGTATTTGAGGTGCACTTTATTATAGCAGAAAAATGTATTATAATCTTTCATCGTCTTCATTTTTAAAGAATTTCACTAAGCTAACTGTTTATTTTAAGGACAAAGTCTTTATTCCAAAATAAACCTCCTGATCTCCTTGTCAGATTTATTTTGGATGGCTTACTGTTACTTCAACAGCAGAATTTATTCTTCAACCTGTTTATGCATTCTGCATGCAGGTTTACTCTTGCTCAGCAGATGGCACTGTTAAGTTATGGGACTTCATTGATGGCATCCTTATCAAGGTACAGTTGGTGTTGTTGTGAGTAAAGCCAAGGCCACTGTTGCAGTAAATATTTTCATTCCTTTCATGTTGTTTTATTTCTTTTTTTCAGACATTTATCATTGGATACCGTTTGTTTGCAATATATGTGTCCGAGAAACATGATGGAATCGTTTTTCTTCATATTGCCTTGGATACAGATTCCAAAAATGGTATGTATTTCAGTTCTAATGAAGTCATGTAGATTCCTGCCACATCATTGTGATGCATTGATTAGGATCAGGCACTCTTCACCAATACAGTAGGAAACTCAATTTCTGACTCATTTTTCTGAAAACAGAAATATTAATACATATTTTCTAACAATATTAATATTGAGCATAGCCAGGCTTAATTCTGGTCCACTGAAGCTTATTTTTTGTTAAGAACCTCCCACATAGACCACCTGACCGCCACATGTAAAGTGACCAACCACAGTTTGCTTAGTTTTTTACATGCGGTAGATAAATCTAAAATTGTCACAATATACCAAACAAACATTTTATTCATCAAGATAATCACCTTTTATAAATCTTGAGGCCTAAATGAGGTAAAAAGCTAAACGTACTGTAGGTGGTAAACGAACTATACTACGGTCTTGTTATTTAAGTGTCAGCGCCATTAAACGTCCAACAACTCTTTTAGTCTTTATTTACAAACATTTTACCTGAAAATTCCGACAAAGTCCCCGACAACCTCTGTAGTTCCATTCAGCCACTTGTTAGCAATCACCTTTTTCAAGATAAGTAAAAGCTTCAAGGAGGTGTTAGGATAAAATGGGAAAATATCTTGAGTTTGTGATTACCTCAGACCTTATTTGAGACATTTAAACCATTCAGAAAGCCCATTGACAATGAAGACAGAAGTGCTCAAATGTTTCTACAAAAAACACAATATTAATAGAAATGAATGCTTTGTGTGTCTGCATGTCCAGAGTGTTTTCAGTTGGTTGCTGTACATCTGCCCAAGTCAGCAGAACAGGAGGTGGAAGCCAAAGAGCTGTCTGCTGTTTCCAGTCGTATCAGCCCAAACCCCAGCTGCACGGCCTTCGGTAGAGAAGTAAGAGCTCACTCAGCACTTTCTTCTTTCTTCTCACATTCTTTCTTTTTTTTTTAAAGATTTGTCTGTTGGTGGATGTCTTGAAATCATCGAGGTATCTGTCTACAACGCTTTTTAGTCCAAGACTAGGTGATACAATTTTTAATATCTACTTTGCATCGATAGGCTTTACAGGCACAGAATGTTAAAACATAGGGCACGTCACTTTTCTATGGATTCAGGAAAAACAAGCCATCCTGAACAAATCTGGCATTTATAAACATGGCTGATGTTACTCTTTTCCAAAGTGTAGGTCCTTTTCTATGTGTTTTCTATGGAAAAAAAAAATCTGTTAATGTGAAAAATCTGATAATAAAATCAATACAAAGACACAGTTACAGCTTGGAACAGATCATGTTATAATGCAATAATACAAGTGTATTATACTCTAAAACCCAACAAGTTGGTGTTAAGATGTTTAGAAACCAATAGGCATGAGTACTGTAGACTTATTTCATTTGAATTCACTACAATACACTCCATTCACATACTTTATGTAGCTGAAACTTCACTGTACATGTAAATCCCAACATAACAGAACATTAAACACTAATAGATCTCCTCTTATTTTAATCTTGAGCATAAAACACAACCATAGACTGCATAAAAACATGGATGTAGTGTCCGTGACGTCACCCGTAGATTTCTGAAGAGCGTTTTTGAAGCTCAAAATGGGCGGAGCGGCCGTCGCCATCTTGGCAGCACGTCACCGCGCGTCACTCCCGGATAATCGAAAATGGGCAAAGAGGTGGGAGCTGGTTGCTGAAACCACGCCCACCTAGCTCGGCGGTGGTGACAGCAGCGGCAATCCACCTGCCACTCAAGTGGCCACGCCCTTAATTATGCAGAACTTTAAGGCTTAATATAATTTAAACGGATGAGTTATAAAAAAATTCACCCCCCTCACAGTTGTCATGAAGGGCAAAAAATCATTTTTTGAACCAGGCTGTAAACATGTTTTTTTCTGCTGTAAAGTTGGGCATTTTAAAATGGGGAGTCTATTGGATTGACTCCCTTTTGCAGCCAGCCTCTAGCGGCCAGTTGATGAATTACAGTTTAAGTCACTTCCTTGTGGGCTTCACGAGAGAGAGCGGGAGGTTGCCGCTTGACACAACACGCAAAGTAACATCTCCTCTTATTTTAATCTTGAGCATAAAACACAACCATAGACTGCATAAAAACATGGATGTAGTGTCCGTGACGTCACCCGTAGATTTCTGAAGAGCGTTTTTGAAGCTCAAAATGGGCGGAGCGGCCGTCGCCATCTTGGCAGCACGTCACCGCGCGTCACTCCCGGATAATCGAAAATGGGCAAAGAGGTGGGAGCTGGTTGCTGAAACCACGCCCACCTAGCTCGGCGGTGGTGACAGCAGCGGCAATCCACCTGCCACTCAAGTGGCCACGCCCTTAATTATGCAGAACTTTAAGGCTTAATATAATTTAAACGGATGAGTTATAAAAAAATTCACCCCCCTCACAGTTGTCATGAAGGGCAAAAAATCATTTTTTGAACCAGGCTGTAAACATGTTTTTTTCTGCTGTAAAGTTGGGCATTTTAAAATGGGGAGTCTATTGGATTGACTCCCTTTTGCAGCCAGCCTCTAGCGGCCAGTTGATGAATTACAGTTTAAGTCACTTCCTTGTGGGCTTCACGAGAGAGAGCGGGAGGTTGCCGCTTGAACACAACACGCAAAGTAACACTTAATTTCAACATTATCTAAATAATAGCTTACGTTTCTGGCTGATACAGATAAGCCGGTAATTCTTTTTATGTCTTGGGCAATTTTAAAATTTTATACAATTTTGTCTAAAAAAAAAAACGTACTTTAATCATTTTGAATACTACAAGCGAATTTAAAAATCACAACATAATTTTTGGTCTTAATGTATATGGATTTTCACTTTGAGGTCTGTTAAAGACTACATTTAACAGTATTAAATTATTATTGTTTTTAAATGTGAATATTAGATGGCATCAATGTTAATCTAAGTGTGGAATGTAGGAAATAGGCATGCACAATAAAATATTCAGGATCGGCCAATATTGGATATTTCTATGAAGACTCAGGCAGAAATTATAATGAGGCAAGATATTTTAAATAAAGTCTACAGTTACCAAGAATATAGACTACTTGGAAAAATCTGTATTAATATCTCCATACCAAAGATGTCCTGAAATCCAACTTGCATGCCTGTTTTTTTTTTTTTTAATGTTTAATTTTAAGTGTTAGTTTATGTCTGGCTGTGGGAAGGTTGTTGAACACTGTCATACCTGCTCAGGTTATGATGGATAAATTTGTCTTCCTGCACAGTCATTGCCTGTGTAAGTGTTGATGTGGTTTAGGAAACATGGTTTGGACCCCATTAGGTTAATTAGTGTGGCACATGCCGGTGTTATTTTTGTAGACCGAGTGCCGTGTGCAGCCCTGTTGTACCTTTGCTGTTTTTTTTGGTACAGCCATTACACATCATCACTTCTTAACCTATTTGTGGTTGTGGGAAATAAGAAAGACCTGTATGTTTCTTCAAGCTCAAGACATTGAACCAGCAACCTTACAGTTAGCTCGAGAGAAAAAGTCATTTTTTAACATTGTTTCTTCTGTATATTGTATTTTCAGGGGCAATACATAGCGTTTGCCAGGCATCTCCAACTAAATGTTTATTTCTTCAGGAAGCAGAAGACATACAGGTAATAACCGCTGTATCCTAAATAGCCTTTTTAAGGTCAGAACATGTAGGAACGTGTCCAACCGCACTGCTTATTTACTGGCCTCAGAGCAAGACACGTGTCATGTAGCTTGTTTTGGGCTTTGCCTTACCGTTGGTTTTTCAATTTTTTTTTCTGTTTTTGCAAAAACAAATAAGTTGAGACAACACCACCTTATAGTTCGCCTCAAAATGAAGATTCTCATTTACTTAGTCATTTAAAAACCATATGACTTTTTTTGTTGATCTCAAAAGGTATGAGCAGTATTTAACACTTCAAGTAATTTGGTTATTGGTCTACTAATAAATGGCATAATTTGAGTGCTTTTTTAAAGGGGACAGATTGTCATTTACTTAGTAATTTAAAAACCATATGACTTTTTTTGTTGATCTCAAAAGGTATGAGCAGTATTTACACTTCAAGTAATTTGGTTATTGGTCTACTAATAAATGGCATAATTTGAATGCTTTTTAAAAGGGACATCGGATGCCCAATTTCCACAAGTTGGTATGATTCTTTAGGGTCTTTATGAAATGTCTGCAACATACTTTAGTTAAAATTCCTCATTGGTCGTGTAAAACAACACCCTTTTTACCTTGTCAAAAACAGCTCTGTTCACAGCGACCCGTTTCGGTTCATGTCTTTTTAAATGATAATGAGCTACTGCTCACCCCACTGCTCTCTTACGTTTTTTGCATATTCGGTGGCGCGTTACCATCAAAAACAAAACTAAAACACTGTGTCCTCAGTGGCTCTGATGTCGGGAGAACATAAAGAATCCTGTTTCACACCGCAAGCTTGAGCTTCACTTAAGCGTGACTTCATCGTCACTGCTGCTGCAGACTCGCGAGAGTATTCACACTGGAAGCGTTTGTATAGCGTCAGCGGCTGCTGATGCTTGCTGTGTGAATCCGGCCTTATGTTCACATTTGCATGCAGCTACAAAACACCTGCATTGCATACGAGACATTGTTGTCGCTACAGCTGCTCGAGTGCAGAGAGAATGGAGGACAGTGTACAACTGGCTGGGGGCGGAGATATGCTAATACAGGACAGTCTATCAGTGGTTGTGGGCGAGGCCTGAGCAGTATGACGCCATCCTGCTCAGAAAATCAAACTGACTTGATAATTGAGACTGTAGGTTTTTTTGGGGATTAAAAAGAATGAGTTAATGGATTTTTATAATTGTAGGGCAGTTGAGTTTATATACAAACACCATGTAAAGGTGAATTTTGCACCCAATGTCCCTTTAAAGAATAACAGCTAACAAGAGTTTTCTATTAATACAAATAAACATGCATTTTAGAAAATAGATTTTTTTTTTTTTTTTTGCATTGAGACGTTTTCATACATCCCCCATGTCATTACGTTAATGTAAAAAAAAAACAAGAAACACAAAAATCACATTTTCATTATCATAATGCTAACTAACTGTCACAAGAGAAATAATGTTTTGTCATTTATTTGATCACTTGGTTCAATTTCTGTAGTGTTTCACTGGGTATACGATGGATATTTGTGATAGTGTGGAATTTTGGTGGTTAATCAACAATCATTAATCAAGTGAGAAATGTCTTAACAATTAGATGTATCCTGAAATAAATAAAAAAAGACAAAGATTATTATTAATAATGAAATATAATTCATATTGTGTTTCTGTTGTAATTTAATTGTCAAATAGCAAAAATAAAATGATTTAAAAATCAGTTTGGTACAATGTAGTGGTTATTGGATACTTAAACATTAAAAAAAAATCTATCTGTACCAGTTATAAAAGTAATATCTGTAATTTTTTTTTTTTTTTTTACTAAAAAATTTTTTGACAGCACCCATCCTTATTTGCTTTCATTACTAAAATGTTCATTAAAAATGTTCCTGTTATGCTAAATGGAAGTCAGTCATTGAATCATGAATGTTAATGACAATATTTATTTCTGGGTGAAGTATTTCTTTAAATGTCCACTCTTTTTTTCTGTTTGTAGTTTTTCCCTAAAAGCCACAGATAAGAAAGGGGCCAAAAATGCATTCACATGCATAGCCTGTCACCCAGCAGACGACTGCATCGCCACCGGTCATGAAGACGGAAAGATCCGCCTCTGGTAAGGCCAGAGTTCACCATCCAGTTTTTTAAGTTCATATGCAGGTCACGTGATCAGAATTGGAGGTTTAAATCAACTTTGTATTTACTACAGGAGAAACTTCATTCACACAAAAGAGTACACATATTCTACCCAGCACTGGCATCACAATGCTGTGAACACTTTGTGTTTTACTCCAGAAGGTGGGTTGTACTGAGGCGTAGGTGTGTTTCACACTTTTTCACATCATCCTCTGTGTCAAATGTATGTTACAGTCCCCATCTGAGAAAACCTGACTGTTATTGTCTCTGCAGGCACTAATCTTTTGAGTGGAGGCATTGAGTCAGTGCTTGTCCAGTGGCAGTATGGGGCAGGCAACAGAAAAGAGTTCCTGCCCCGTCTTGGAGGATCCATTTTACATGTGTCAACATCATCTGATGGGCAGCTGTTTTGCACCTCTCATTCAGACAACAGTAAGTCTTCAGCTTTGTGGTCAATCTGGGATTTCCTTCCAAAATGAAGCTAAAAGAAATGTTATTTTGTATAAAGAAAACAAAATCTATTTTTTGAGACAAATTAAGATTTTTTTTTTTTACATAAATTATTCTCATGCACCCCACATCTTAATGCGAACACTGAAAATCTCATTCTCATTGTAATGCTAAAAAAATATATATTATTGAAATTTGTGAAGTAATTATACATTATGGAATTTGTTACATTATGGCCATATTTTAGATCCCTTAATCCTACCCCATACCTAAACTTTAAACTAAAAGTTTTATAAACTAAACCTTAATGGCTTCACTTTCTTCATGCAGATTGGAATTTATATTGTCATACTGTTGTTTTGTGGATTAATTATGATATGTATGTTTGTGAGATTCAACCTTGGTCGGTCTTTACCCACATATTTCACTATGGTGTCATTTCGGACTGCTTTCTGGTTTGTCATTTGCCTTCTCTTCCTCCTCAGAGATCACGGTTATCGAGAGCAGCTTCAAAGTGTGTGGAGTAATTCAGGGTTTAGTTAAAGGTTTGTAAAGTCCCATTTGCACAAACATCCAGATTTCATAACTATTGCAGTAAATGTTTATTTCTTCCGATGTTTTTAATGCTTTCAGGAGATGCCGTTTTCACTGATCTAATGATTGACCCGCGCAGTAAAGCTTTAGTGCTGAATGGGAAACCGGGTCATCTGCAGTTCTACTCCCTGCTGCGTGACAAGCATCTCTACAATGTGAGTCTGCCTCAGTCAATACTATGATAAAGCTTAACATTTCTCTGAAATAAGCAAGTATTTGGGGGAAGTATGTACTGGAAAATGTTGGATCACATGATGGTGCATTAGGTTCATCTTTGTGCGTTCTGCTAACATGGGTAATAAACTTTTGTCACCTGACATGTGTCAGATGAAATCACATGATCTGTGGGCCCGTCTTCATGTCAAACATTGTTCGTCATGTTTTGTCTAGATTTGAGCATAACATTCTGTCTGTTGCATTCACAGCTGGACATAGTGCAACAAGAATATATTTATGAAGCGGGTCTGGATCAGTTTGAAGTGGTGAAGGCTGCCTTTGACATAAAAGGGTATTGGCTTGCTACAGTGGAGGAAAGGGGACAGAAGTCCTCCGATCTTGAATTTGTCCTCAAACTATGGGCTTACGATGAAAGAACGCAAAGGTATACATGCTAGATTGCAGATTTGAATAATGTCAAAGATATGATCCATGCAAGAAATGTAGGATTTTGACCAGCGACATTTGATATTTCTCATGGTCCTCATGCAAATAATGTAAATCATTTTCCATTTAATTAACACTGTTAGGGGAACAATCAAACATTTTGGCACTGGTCCTTCATCAGTGTTAAAAATAATTATATTCACACCATTTCGTATTATATAACCATGACGTTATCACATAAACCATACATTTATTAGAAAAATGTTAAATGTTACAATTTTAATAAAAAAAAAAAACTTCATAAGCAATACCAGAATATAAATATGCAGTTACATAAAATTTCAAATAAAAAATGATTGGTAAAAGCAAAAACACACTTCACAGTTTACAATGTGAGGACTAGTGCAGGTTTATGAAGGCATATGCCTGGAATTTCAATGTCAGTATTTTTACACAAATTGTGAAAAGTGTATATTTACGATGACTTTGTGTATTTATTTTTTTTGTTTATGATTAAAAGTTTATTTAAGTCCCAATTTTCTCAAATTTCTTTTCCCATAGTGATATTTATAAATAAATTAAAAGCAATTATTATAAGCAATGCAACAACTATATCATTTATATATATATATATATATATATATATATATATATATTTTTGAAAGAAGTCTGTTCACCAAGGCTACATTTATTTAATCAAAAATACAAAATAATAATTGGGGGGGAAAAAACGGTAATGATGGGAAATTATAACAATTTAAAACAGCTGTTTTCTATTTAAATCTATTTTAAAATGTAATCTTGTGATGGAAAAGCTGAATTTTTCAGCAGTCATTAATGCAGTGTCACATGATCCTTCAGAAATCAATCTAATATGTTGATTTGGTGCTTATGAAGCATTTCTTGAAAACGGTTGTGCTGCTGTATTTTGTGGAAACAAGATACTTTTTTTCCCCTTTAGGATTGTTTGATGAATAGAAAGTTTGAAAGAACAGCATTTATTTGAAATAGAAATCTTTTGTAACATTAATGCCTTTAATGTCTGTATTTCTTTTCATTTGTAAAAAAAAAATTGACTCAACTTTTGAATGATCATGTACAAATTTTCGTATTTCTAAACTAGACTTTATTTCTGGACTGTAATGGTGTATTGTTCTGTCCCATTAGTTTCGTACTGAACACTACCATCACTGCCGCCCACACGGATCGGATTATATCCATGTGCTTCAGCTCTTCTGAGGAGACCACCATGCTGGTGACCACAGCAGAAGACGGCCAGTTCAAAGCATGGTGTCAGGGTGCTGACGCAGACACACAACGTGAGTCAAACCCTTCAGACATTTGCAAAGGTGTTAGTGTTTAGTGTTGGAGCCAAACACCAAAGGTCACAAGTCTGAATCCAGGCATACCTGTCTCACCGCAACGTTTCACGTTTCCTTTTAGAGGACCAGAGCTTCTGGTCATGTGATTTTGTGGGCAGCTACCATAACCTGACGCCCACAAACTGCAGTTTCTCAGCTGATAGCTCTCTCCTGGCGGTGAGCTTCCAAGAAGTCATTACCATATGGAGCCCGGACACCTGGGAGTTGCTCACCACCCTCTGCCAACCACCTGGAGTAGTAAGGTGGGATATGTTGTTTTACCACTCAGGGTACTGTATATGTTCCCTGTCTTCAAATCAGTCTGTCCAAACGCTTTCTGATGCGTTTAGAATGGGTTGCACAGGTTTCTTGAGGTCTTTAGATGTGTGTCCCATTCAGAGTGGTGGATTAGCATTCACTAAACTCTTTTCAAACTGTCTGCACAGTCTGAATGGTAGTAACTTAGTAATTAAGATTTAGATGGTGCCAGGCAAAAATGGGGATTCAGTCCTGCTAAGGAATTGGGCGCAATTCCAGTCCTGCAGGGTCATCAGGGACACGGTTTCGCTTCAACGTTGTGTTTTTGAAAAAAGGAAGTTCATTAGATGAAGCTGGGTTTCATCACAATACAAAATTTTTGGCATTCCTTGTCAACAACTGTTCTTGGTTGTTCCTTCTCTGTGTAACACAAGCAGTAAATTGTGTAGTGTTTTTAAAGTTTTTTCGATAAATATCCGTACTGAAATATTTGAAATGGTTTCAGTCTTCTGCAATATTGAGCTTTCTCACTCTCTCTTCTCTCTCTGACAGAAAATGTGTATTTTAATTAAATAAGTATATTACGCTGCATGTTTTAGAGCTAAGCAATCACAATCCAGTGTTTTCAGCGACTCAGTTGACTGAATGCAGTGAACTCCATCTCTGAGTTTAACATGCATTTGGGAATGCAACATGTCAGTTACTTATGAAATACTCATTTTTTTATTTTAATAAATAATTTTGTAGTAGTATTAGAGCTATCAGGCCTGAGGAATCTCAGATTCAGTTGATAAGAAAATACTTTATTTATGGTCAAAAGTAAATAAAATTGCCTTAAATTATGCCTCTAATGGTGTGCCATTTTCCCCCCCTGTATTATCAAAATTTTTTATTCAATATCAATATTTTAAGGTATTTTATGGAAGTTATAAATTCCAGTATTGTGACAGCAAGCTGGAATTTAGTAAGGAAGGAAGCTTGGACCTTAAGGAAGTGTTCATCAAAGCATGTCATCTATTCACCGTCATGAAGGTCCAAGTTTCTTTGTGGAACACAAACAGAATGTATTAGTTACTTTTCCTTGCAATTGCAGTAAAAGTGCAATTGCACCACAAAAGTGGTTTGTATGACTTTGTACAACATATGATACATGATAGCTTTGTGTAAAGAACTGATTGAAATTTAAAGCAGTTATTGACTTTAATCTTCACATCTGCCCTAGCTGTCTTTGGTGCATTGATTAGAAAAGAAGCAATTAGAGGTGTGCGATATACATCGTCTACGATAATATCGTAATTGTTGTTTAAACGATATGCGATTTGAATTTATTGATTAAATTGAAGAATTTGACACAAAAGTTGATGCATACATTTAATTAGGTTAGGAAAAAATTGGCCTTATAAAGGTAAAAATGAAAATCTATTTAAACGTACTGAAATTTTTCATTTCTGTTACTGCTGCAAATGAAGAATATCTGAAGCTTTGTATATTATATATGAAGAATATTATAAAAGATGTGGGAGTCAGCTGTCCACAGCAGTCCTAAACCTGTCCAAGTACCAGCACAACAAGATATAGTATTTTGCTGTATTCTGAAGCATGGAATGTTGATATGTAGTTATAGTAATTAGGAACTCCAGCAAGTGCTAAATCTGTTTTGTACAGTATTTCCAATCCTCACACTGATTTGTTGAGCCATAAGGTCATGGGCGGCTTTGCACCATGTTTGATGTATATTATCAAACACACACACAAAATGTGATTTTTGTAAACATCAATAAAGTTATAATACCTGTGTATTTTTAGCAATATTTATTGCTAATGTTTTTGATACTGTTCATTGGTGTCATTACAGTTTCTGATTAAGAGTAAGGCAACTGATTATCACTCACTGAGACTAATCTGATGAAATATGTAACTGACATGGGTCTTGCTGATCATGGTGATCTTTGAATTGGTGAAACCGACTAAAGGCAGCAACTTTGATCCACCAGGGACCTTTGTTTCGGCCAATTAAGCTGCTCCAAATACTTGATTGCCACGACCACCAGAAACCTTCTCTGCTGCTGGAATCTCCTCACTTGTGCATGTAAGCAGTCATTAATATTGGTTCATATTTCATATTTGCAGTTTCCAGTTCCCCCAAGAATGAAAATTATCATTATTTACTCAGCCGCAAGTTATTTAAAACAAGCCATAAGATTTTATTTTTTCAGTCGAGCACAAAAAAAAAAAGAAATTCTGTAGCTTCGCTTTTCATACAATAACATTTCATAGCAAACATGGACTGTCCAGCTCCAAAAAAAAAAAGCTAATTTTGAATCTGAACCTGTCGTATTAAGTTTTATTTATAAAGTGCCTTTCCCAAACTCAAGGTCGCTGTTTGAGGAGAAAATACATAAACACATAACTATAATATGTCTGTCACATTATAATAACCCAGTTGTGGACCAATTTTATGGTACTTTCATGGGCTTCTTGGTCCTTTTAAGAGCTTAACAGCATTTTTGGGTGAACATCTCTTGGGTAACTAGGCTAGCGCAGTCTGGTTTTATTCACTGTTTGGTTTTGCAAGGTCAGTTTTATTTAATGTCAAATCTCTTTCATTCACAGTGGAGTGGAGCACATCTGTGGAAGTTTCCAAGCTGCAGCCGGACCCCTTGTCAGAAAATGTGGCTGCTTTTTCATACCAGTCTAAACATACAGACCGTAAGTGTTTGAAAGGTCATCGCCTCTTGACACTTTCTGCATCTCTTTTGGTTAGCAGTACATTTAGAAGTAAACTGTATTAGTTTCTTTCTTTAATGTATCAGACTTATGCACAAACTAGTTTTAATGTGTTTTCTGATCTCTGTACAGTGTTTGTTTTCAAACCTAACGAGCCGAGGCCTCTGTTCACCCATAAGAACGTGTGTTCAGAGAAGATACATCGTGCCGTCTTTGTTCCTCGAGAAGAGCTGTTGAACAATTGTGACGAAAGTTCTCAGTGGCTCAACAGATCTCAACTGTACTTCCTCACCCAAAACATGGTATTTCAGTGATATTTGTAATCACAATGGCCTATAAACACATAAATGCATAACCGTAGGACGCTCCATTTGTGTTTTTTTTGTTTGTTTTTTTTAAATGTTTGTTAGTTCCTACACCAATTGAAAACCTAGACTGATTTTAAAAGAGTTTTTAACTCCTGAAAAAGACATGAACATTAATATAATTTTTATATTCAAAATTATATAATTTAGGTTAAAGTTTTTTAGAAAATATTTTTAATTATAAAATTATTGAATGTATAATAAATGATGCAATTTTATTTATTTTAAATATTTAAAAGATATAAATTAAATGATACATTTAATATGATAATAAAAAAGGTGTATTTCATGAGCTAGATACGGATTAAATGTCTTTGTAACAGCAATAATTGTAAACAACTGCATAGTCCTGGTGAGCTGTGGGTATCCTGTAAATATGTTCTAATGCTATAGTGTGCATACTGTTCAATTCTCAGGATTTATTGACCTTCAGCACAGCAACAGAGGAGGACAGAATGTTGTCTTCAAGTAAACGGGTACGGTTTTCTTTCTTACACCATCCTTATTCTCATTCATTTTGAAGACCCCCAAAGTAACTTCACTTGTGTGTCTTTGGTACAGCTTGTCATTGATGACAGTATTGCTGTAACACCGTTTTACCTGCTGTTGGGCAAACACAGACAACAGCAGCAGAAACTCAACACACCGTCCCATCCAGCAGCTGACAAACCCCAACAGCCACAGGGCTCCGTTACCATCACAGAAGTAAGTCATTTCAAGTAGGCTGTCTATTCGTTATATAGGTTTCAGAAGGATCATGCGACACTGAAGACTGGAGTAATGGCTGCTGAAAATTCTGCTTTGACATAAGTTATTTTAAATTGCAATAGTATTTCGCAATATTACTGTTTTTACTGTAAAAATATACTTGTGTGTGTGTGTATTTAAGTATTTATTTTTTTGTAATGTCTTTTTTTTTTTTAGTTGTTACACACACCAGCTCATGTTCTACCTGCTGCGTCAGTCCTGTGCTCAATGTTTGTCAGTTCCCTCCTGATCTCCAACACTGGAGTCCGGCAAGACCCCCTCAGGTTCTTTTTTCACATGCACAATATATATTTCCTTTGAAAGTTAACCAGAGTTAACTGGCTTACTTCTCAGTTTCCCTTCCCTTTTTTTTCCCCTGAGATGCTCTGTACTGCAAGCACATAAATGTTATATTTTTCCTTTTGCTTTTTCTGGCACTCTTACAGGGAAATGGAATCTTCCGAGCAGGAAATGAACAGTGAGAAAGAGGAAGAGCACTCTGAGGAGGAAATGGAGGCATGTGATAGTCAGCAGGAGCTCAGAGCTCAGGGTTCAGTGGATGAGGTGACGCCGAAGCTTTCTAAAGCACAAGAGAGGGAATTGAAGAGGGTCAGAAAGACTGACTTTAGCTGGATGGCTGGCCTCATTGACTCCAAACCATGATGAGCAATTTCACAGTCCTGTTTGTGTTTTTGTTTATTCTTGCTTTAGATCGAGACGTTTGTTTATTTGGACTGCAGCAGCCCATTAGTGGTTTGATAAGTGATTCCATTTGGAACAACAAGGACAGCAATGCTATTTTGTAACTCTGAATGTTAGTAAAATGTTCACTTTGTGGAACACAAACAGAATGTATTAGTTACTTTTCCTTGCAATTGCAGTAAAAGTGCAATTGCACCACAAAAGTGGTTTGTATGACTTTGTACAACATATGATACATGATAGCTTTGTGTAAAGAACTGATTGAAATTTAAAGCAGTTATTGACTTTAATCTTCACATCTGCCCTAGCTGTCTTTGGTGCATTGATTAGAAAAGAAGCAATTAGAGGTGTGCGATATACATCGTCTACGATAATATCGTAATTGTTGTTTAAACGATATGCGATTTGAATTTATTGATTAAATTGAAGAATTTGACACAAAAGTTGATGCATACATTTAATTAGGTTAGGAAAAAATTGGCCTTATAAAGGTAAAAATGAAAATCTATTTAAACGTACTGAAATTTTTCATTTCTGTTACTGCTGCAAATGAAGAATATCTGAAGCTTTGTATATTATATATGAAGAATATTATAAAAGATGTGGGAGTCAGCTGTCCACAGCAGTCCTAAACCTGTCCAAGTACCAGCACAACAAGATATAGTATTTTGCTGTATTCTGAAGCATGGAATGTTGATATGTAGTTATAGTAATTAGGAACTCCAGCAAGTGCTAAATCTGTTTTGTACAGTATTTCCAATCCTCACACTGATTTGTTGAGCCATAAGGTCATGGGCGGCTTTGCACCATGTTTGATGTATATTATCAAACACACACACAAAATGTGATTTTTGTAAACATCAATAAAGTTATAATACCTGTGTATTTTTAGCAATATTTATTGCTAATGTTTTTGATACTGTTCATTGGTGTCATTACAGTTTCTGATTAAGAGTAAGGCAACTGATTATCACTCACTGAGACTAATCTGATGAAATATGTAACTGACATGGGTCTTGCTGATCATGGTGATCTTTGAATTGGTGAAACCGACTAAAGGCAGCAACTTTGATCCACCAGGGACCTTTGTTTCGGCCAATTAAGCTGCTCCAAATACTTGATTGCCACGACCACCAGAAACCTTCTCTGCTGCTGGAATCTCCTCACTTGTGCATGTAAGCAGTCATTAATATTGGTTCATATTTCATATTTGCAGTTTCCAGTTCCCCCAAGAATGAAAATTATCATTATTTACTCAGCCGCAAGTTATTTAAAACAAGCCATAAGATTTTATTTTTTCAGTCGAGCACAAAAAAAAAAAGAAATTCTGTAGCTTCGCTTTTCATACAATAACATTTCATAGCAAACATGGACTGTCCAGCTCCAAAAAAAAAAAGCTAATTTTGAATCTGAACCTGTCGTATTAAGTTTTATTTATAAAGTGCCTTTCCCAAACTCAAGGTCGCTGTTTGAGGAGAAAATACATAAACACATAACTATAATATGTCTGTCACATTATAATAACCCAGTTGTGGACCAATTTTATGGTACTTTCATGGGCTTCTTGGTCCTTTTAAGAGCTTAACAGCATTTTTGGGTGAACATCTCTTGGGTAACTAGGCTAGCGCAGTCTGGTTTTATTCACTGTTTGGTTTTGCAAGGTCAGTTTTATTTAATGTCAAATCTCTTTCATTCACAGTGGAGTGGAGCACATCTGTGGAAGTTTCCAAGCTGCAGCCGGACCCCTTGTCAGAAAATGTGGCTGCTTTTTCATACCAGTCTAAACATACAGACCGTAAGTGTTTGAAAGGTCATCGCCTCTTGACACTTTCTGCATCTCTTTTGGTTAGCAGTACATTTAGAAGTAAACTGTATTAGTTTCTTTCTTTAATGTATCAGACTTATGCACAAACTAGTTTTAATGTGTTTTCTGATCTCTGTACAGTGTTTGTTTTCAAACCTAACGAGCCGAGGCCTCTGTTCACCCATAAGAACGTGTGTTCAGAGAAGATACATCGTGCCGTCTTTGTTCCTCGAGAAGAGCCGTTGAACAATTGTGACGAAAGTTCTCAGTGGCTCAACAGATCTCAACTGTACTTCCTCACCCAAAACATGGTATTTCAGTGATATTTGTAATCACAATGGCCTATAAACACATAAATGCATAACCGTAGGACGCTCCATTTGTGTTTTTTTTGTTTGTTTTTTTTAAATGTTTGTTAGTTCCTACACCAATTGAAAACCTAGACTGATTTTAAAAGAGTTTTTAACTCCTGAAAAAGACATGAACATTAATATAATTTTTATATTCAAAATTATATAATTTAGGTTAAAGTTTTTTAGAAAATATTTTTAATTATAAAATTATTGAATGTATAATAAATGATGCAATTTTATTTATTTTAAATATTTAAAAGATATAAATTAAATGATACATTTAATATGATAATAAAAAAGGTGTATTTCATGAGCTAGATACGGATTAAATGTCTTTGTAACAGCAATAATTGTAAACAACTGCATAGTCCTGGTGAGCTGTGGGTATCCTGTAAATATGTTCTAATGCTATAGTGTGCATACTGTTCAATTCTCAGGATTTATTGACCTTCAGCACAGCAACAGAGGAGGACAGAATGTTGTCTTCAAGTAAACGGGTACGGTTTTCTTTCTTACACCATCCTTATTCTCATTCATTTTGAAGACCCCCAAAGTAACTTCACTTGTGTGTCTTTGGTACAGCTTGTCATTGATGACAGTATTGCTGTAACACCGTTTTACCTGCTGTTGGGCAAACACAGACAACAGCAGCAGAAACTCAACACACCGTCCCATCCAGCAGCTGACAAACCCCAACAGCCACAGGGCTCCGTTACCATCACAGAAGTAAGTCATTTCAAGTAGGCTGTCTATTCGTTATATAGGTTTCAGAAGGATCATGCGACACTGAAGACTGGAGTAATGGCTGCTGAAAATTCTGCTTTGACATAAGTTATTTTAAATTGCAATAGTATTTCGCAATATTACTGTTTTTACTGTAAAAATATACTTGTGTGTGTGTGTATTTAAGTATTTATTTTTTTGTAATGTCTTTTTTTTTTTTAGTTGTTACACACACCAGCTCATGTTCTACCTGCTGCGTCAGTCCTGTGCTCAATGTTTGTCAGTTCCCTCCTGATCTCCAACACTGGAGTCCGGCAAGACCCCCTCAGGTTCTTTTTTCACATGCACAATATATATTTCCTTTGAAAGTTAACCAGAGTTAACTGGCTTACTTCTCAGTTTCCCTTCCCTTTTTTTTCCCCTGAGATGCTCTGTACTGCAAGCACATAAATGTTATATTTTTCCTTTTGCTTTTTCTGGCACTCTTACAGGGAAATGGAATCTTCCGAGCAGGAAATGAACAGTGAGAAAGAGGAAGAGCACTCTGAGGAGGAAATGGAGGCATGTGATAGTCAGCAGGAGCTCAGAGCTCAGGGTTCAGTGGATGAGGTGACGCCGAAGCTTTCTAAAGCACAAGAGAGGGAATTGAAGAGGGTCAGAAAGACTGACTTTAGCTGGATGGCTGGCCTCATTGACTCCAAACCATGATGAAATTGTGACGAAAGTTCTCAGTGGCTCAACAGATCTCAACTGTACTTCCTCACCCAAAACATGGTATTTCAGTGATATTTGTAATCACAATGGCCTATAAACACATAAATGCATAACCGTAGGACGCTCCATTTGTGTTTTTTTTGTTTGTTTTTTTTAAATGTTTGTTAGTTCCTACACCAATTGAAAACCTAGACTGATTTTAAAAGAGTTTTTAACTCCTGAAAAAGACATGAACATTAATATAATTTTTATATTCAAAATTATATAATTTAGGTTAAAGTTTTTTAGAAAATATTTTTAATTATAAAATTATTGAATGTATAATAAATGATGCAATTTTATTTATTTTAAATATTTAAAAGATATAAATTAAATGATACATTTAATATGATAATAAAAAAGGTGTATTTCATGAGCTAGATACGGATTAAATGTCTTTGTAACAGCAATAATTGTAAACAACTGCATAGTCCTGGTGAGCTGTGGGTATCCTGTAAATATGTTCTAATGCTATAGTGTGCATACTGTTCAATTCTCAGGATTTATTGACCTTCAGCACAGCAACAGAGGAGGACAGAATGTTGTCTTCAAGTAAACGGGTACGGTTTTCTTTCTTACACCATCCTTATTCTCATTCATTTTGAAGACCCCCAAAGTAACTTCACTTGTGTGTCTTTGGTACAGCTTGTCATTGATGACAGTATTGCTGTAACACCGTTTTACCTGCTGTTGGGCAAACACAGACAACAGCAGCAGAAACTCAACACACCGTCCCATCCAGCAGCTGACAAACCCCAACAGCCACAGGGCTCCGTTACCATCACAGAAGTAAGTCATTTCAAGTAGGCTGTCTATTCGTTATATAGGTTTCAGAAGGATCATGCGACACTGAAGACTGGAGTAATGGCTGCTGAAAATTCTGCTTTGACATAAGTTATTTTAAATTGCAATAGTATTTCGCAATATTACTGTTTTTACTGTAAAAATATACTTGTGTGTGTGTGTATTTAAGTATTTATTTTTTTGTAATGTCTTTTTTTTTTTTAGTTGTTACACACACCAGCTCATGTTCTACCTGCTGCGTCAGTCCTGTGCTCAATGTTTGTCAGTTCCCTCCTGATCTCCAACACTGGAGTCCGGCAAGACCCCCTCAGGTTCTTTTTTCACATGCACAATATATATTTCCTTTGAAAGTTAACCAGAGTTAACTGGCTTACTTCTCAGTTTCCCTTCCCTTTTTTTTCCCCTGAGATGCTCTGTACTGCAAGCACATAAATGTTATATTTTTCCTTTTGCTTTTTCTGGCACTCTTACAGGGAAATGGAATCTTCCGAGCAGGAAATGAACAGTGAGAAAGAGGAAGAGCACTCTGAGGAGGAAATGGAGGCATGTGATAGTCAGCAGGAGCTCAGAGCTCAGGGTTCAGTGGATGAGGTGACGCCGAAGCTTTCTAAAGCACAAGAGAGGGAATTGAAGAGGGTCAGAAAGACTGACTTTAGCTGGATGGCTGGCCTCATTGACTCCAAACCATGATGAGCAATTTCACAGTCCTGTTTGTGTTTTTGTTTATTCTTGCTTTAGATCGAGACGTTTGTTTATTTGGACTGCAGCAGCCCATTAGTGGTTTGATAAGTGATTCCATTTGGAACAACAAGGACAGCAATGCTATTTTGTAACTCTGAATGTTAGTAAAATGTTCATCCCATTTGCATCAACAATAATTTATAAAGAACTTTTTGTGAACAATGTACTGTGACGTTGACTTTATTTCAGTATATTTGTGCATTTTAATGTTAACTTTTTCCAATTAAAGTATTTAAACACCCTTGAATCAGGATACATTTACTTAAGAGGCAAATTGAACATATGAAGTCTTGTTTTCTGAGAAACTGAAGAAAATAACTTCATGATTTAAAGCAAGATCAAATATCTGTCAATGGGGTATGTAAGCTTGTTTTCCTGTTGAATTAAGTAGATTTTTCTGAGACCTTTGGCAATTATTTAAACTCACTTTTTTTTTACTTTTTTTTTTACAATGTCTCATAAAACAAGACGACTTGTAATTTTGTTTCTCAAGTCAATGTATATAGATTGCACTGGAAAACTAGACAAAAATACTGAGGAATAACATCAGCTTTTTTTGCTGTGCTGTACAGTAAAAGTTACTTGGTTTTAAAAAGTCTTAAATTTATCTTCATAATACTATATATATAGTTTTTATATGGGTCAAAGACGAAAAAGGGTTTAAGCATAAAAACAGTAAGTGTAATACTGCTTTAAATTGTTGTTGTTTCCCCCCCCCAAAAAATAAAAAGTTTTTAATTTAATTGCAATTTTGTTTTTGTTTTTCTGAGCAAAAAATAAATATAATTTTTCCCTGATTTACAGAAGAGACCCACTAAAATGTCATTCAGTGTAACAATCTTGTCAGGCATATTTACAACAAAAATAAATTTATGACATATTAAAAGACTAATTACTTTCACCCCAAGTTCTAATTAGTTGTAATTTTACATTTTTTAAATTTGCCACTATCCTAGGTTTTGCCCATTTGTCAGTAAGAATTTTTTACTCATTTAAAACGCAATCAAATTTAATATATGCTCCCTTATACCTTTTATATATTTTAATATGTACACGTCAGAATAAGCTTGTTGTTTGAAGTTTTACATAAATATTGTGTTACACTGAATGACAATGTAACATTATTTCAACCAAATTTTGACATTTTATTCTCCAAAAACTTATTTGAAACCTTAAAAGTAGACACTTTACTTACATTTAATGTACTTTCTATGGACATAAAATCACTTTTGTAAAT
>NW_015549577.1:1464609-1507248 GCF_001515605.1 Sinocyclocheilus anshuiensis
ATTAAAAGACTAATTACTTTCACCCCAAATACTAATTATTTGTAATTTTAACATTTTTTAAATTTGCCACTATCCTAGGTTTTGCCCATTTGTCAGTAAGAATTTTTTACTCATTTAAAACGCAATCAAATTTAATATATGCTCCCTTATACCTTTTATATATTTTAATATGTACACGTCAGAATAAGCTTGTTTGAATTTTTACATAAATATTGTGTTACACTGAATGACAATGTAACATTATTTCAACCAAATTTTGACATTTTATTCTCCAAAAACTTATTTGAAACCTTAAAAGTAGACACTTTACTTACATTTAATGTGCTTTCTATGGACATAAAATCACTTTTGAAAATTTCTTTTGATGTGGACATCTTAATGTCTTTGACCCATATATAGTTTTTTAGTGGTAACGTCTCTCAGTTACTTTAATTCAGTTGTTATTCTCTTTCTGTGTTCTAATGTAATCTACAGACATGGTAAACAATGTCACTGCCATGTAATCAGGTTGTTCTTTGTCTTTGCTTCTCATGCAAGCCAAGATGAACTCGGCTTTAAGTTGGTGCATTAACCAAAAAAGTCTGAAAGGGCCTTTTAGAGAAAATTACCAGCAAACACTTCTGAGGAATGTGACCCTGTCCTATTGCCGCTGGATGTGTTCCAGCTCCTCCCGGTTCACAGTCGACCTCACAATCATCCCTCTACTTATTTCAAATCACTCAAACATTGCATTTGGGTACAAATCTGTTTATTTCGGTTGAAGTGAGATGCGGTACAAGTCTTGAGTTGTATATTCCCCCTGCAGTGTTGTGTGAACCACAATTATCGCAAGTATACCACACAACAGGAGTATGCTCCCATAAAAAAATAATGTACATTTGTTCTTGCATTACATTCAACTGGGTTTTAAGCACAATTTTTTTGCAAGTGTTTCATTTTGTAATTGTGTCAAGGGCAAGATCTTCTGTGTGGTGTTACATAGGAGGACAAAGCTGAATTAAAATAAAACAACACGAGAATATAAAACTTTTTTTTTTACAGATGTAAATAAGGCTTCACATTCATAGAAAGACAGTATGCACTGAAGCAATTAAGGATGTGTTCCAGCTCCTCCCGGTTCACAGTCGACCTCTTGAAATCATCCCTCTACTTATTTCAGATCACTCAAACATTGCATTTGGGTACAAATCTGTTTATTTCGGTTGAAGTGAGATGCGGTACAAGTCTTGAGTTGTATATTCCCCCTGCAGTGTTGTGTGAACCACAATTATCGCAAGTATACCACACAACAGGAGTATGCTCCCATAAAAAAATAATGTACATTTGTTCTTGCATTACATTCAACTGGGTTTTAAGCACAATTTTTTTGCAAGTGTTTCATTTTGTAATTGTGTCAAGGGCAAGATCTTCTGTGTGGTGTTACATAGGAGGACAAAGCTGAATTAAAATAAAACTAAACACGAGAATATAAAACTTTTTTTTTTACAGATGTAAATAAGGCTTCACATTCATAGAAAGACAGTATGCACTGAAGCAATTAAGTGTTTAAAAACTGACAGTATGTTCGTAAGGGCCTCATGACAAAATCCTGGCATGTTAAAAATGCTTGCCTAACAAGTGAAGTAAACCATCAGTGACTTGGCACCTGTGTTTGTGACCAGCTGCACTTCAAACCAGCCATCCACACTGGACTCAATAATCCCTTCTCTGTTCTGTGCATATGGTGGATTCCCGCTGGTGTCCAACAGCAATATTACACAACTATTACAAAATACTTCATATATATGTCGAGCCAGCTGTGGTTGTCAAAAGGATGTTAGTACCTTAACGATTGTAGCTTTTGTGGCTCATAGGCAGGTCTTTAATGTTTACTCTGTGCTGTCTAGAACACGAGAATATAAAACTTTTTTTTTTACAGATGTAAATAAGGCTTCACATTCATAGAAAGACAGTATGCACTGAAGCAATTGTTTAAAAACTGACAGTATGTTCGTAAGGGCCTCATGACAAAATCCTGGCATGTTAAAAATGCTTGCCTAACAAGTGAAGTAAACCATCAGTGACTTGGCACCTGTGTTTGTGACCAGCTGCACTTCAAACCAGCCATCCACACTGGACTCAATAATCCCTTCTCTGTTCTGTGCATATGGTGGATTCCCGCTGGTGTCCAACAGCAATATTACACAACTATTACAAAATACTTCATATATATGTCGAGCCAGCTGTGGTTGTCAAAAGGATGTTAGTACCTTAACGATTGTAGCTTTTGTGGCTCATAGGCAGGTCTTTAATGTTTACTCTGTGCTGTCTAGATTAGCATTTGATTTGAATGAAGGGAAAACAGGTGTGTCATCACTTACAGAGCAGTAAAAATCAAGAGGTTGTTTCAGTTATTAGCTAGTTCTAAAATCCCAATTTTGTTGTGATTTTGAAGCAGATATGAAATCTTGTAAAAAAAAAAAAAAATCCTGTGTTAATGCAGGACTGCTACTATTTTGTGCAAATGTCTTAATACCTGAAGTGTCTTGTTGCGCTAATTATTTTGTAATGGAAAAAGTGTAATCATGTAAAGTGCTTGTGTAACAATCTTTGCAAAAAGAATTATGTGCTAAAATCACTTTCAAATCAAACAGGACAAAAACAAATCTAGTGCTAAAAACTCTAGTTGCAATGGGTTGAGTGTATCAGGGCCTAAATCTCACACCAATAATATTCAGAATGTTTAACATAAGAAAACGGCTGCAATTCCCTCACTTCCACATGGTGAAAAAAATCCACTTTGGTTACATGTACAAACCGTATATGTCTGCATAGCTTTCCAGAAGAGTTATAATAACAATCTAGCACCACTGAAGCCGAGATACAGAATACTGACTACATGTATATAAATATATAAGCGTTATATAAGCATTCCTGAATGAATAACTAGCACACTCCAAATAACTATCAAAGAGACTTTAACCATGGCTTGCAATTACAAAAGTATTACAAAACTATACTATCTTAAAGTAGAGCGCATTGTAAAACTTATATACCTAGTCTGAAGGTTAACTATGACCATAAAGTCGAAAAACTAATAAAATACGTAAAAGTAGAATAAATATGCCCATTTTTGCTTTGGAGCTTTTACAAAAGTAATTAAAGCATGTATAACCCATAAGAACCATAGTTCCCGTTCTTTCCCCCTATGATTAGTTCTCAGGCAATTTTACAGCACCTTAAACTAAATGTATGATTGAGGGAAGTAATGTATGCTTTTTTGACATATTTCTATTCTAAGCTACGCTAAGGAGAGCTCCTTCTCGCCTTTGTTATTTTGGCTAATGGCAAAGACTATATACTCAATGCACAAGCAGCAAAAGCATGCATGTTAGTAAAACAGATGGAACGGGTTCCTGGCGAGGTTCTCGAAGAACACAGCATGCCATACTCTAGCAGAAATTGGCCTACGGTCTCTTTAAAAGTTATACAGAGTTGGGAAGTGAGGGAATATTGGGATCTGGCTTCTGCTCGGGTGAACAGAACAGGAAGAGTCTACTCCGGAGGCTTTTATAGGCAAACCTGAAATACATCATATGTCCCATAGCAACAAAGGAAACCGAGATGATCACGAGAAGGCCGAAGGCCTCTGGATTTGGTGCAAGGATGACCATGATGAAGTGTAGGAGATCAAGAAGATAGTTCATGGAGTTCTGGACGCCGTTGATGACGCCTCTCTCGGATTCAATCACATTCTCTTGGATCAGCTGGGTCACGGTCAAATCAAAGGACCAAAGACCTGAAAGCAATTCAGGAAAATCAATTAAAACATAATGCATCAATACGCAATTATCTCAAACATGCCTTGTTGTTTTTGGCCTCAAAGGTTGGCTTTATAACTTTCAGGTGATACGGATATCATCATCTTCCCCTTGAAGATAACAGAAAATAATGACTAAAACTATTTCTATTGTTTGCTGTTGGTTGCTCATTTACTCACCAATTCTAGCAGCAATGACACCGGCGAAAAGAAGACTGACAGACATGTAGGACTCTACTTGCGGGGCTTCCTCAAAAACAGTGGCGTTAATCTGGATCTGTGGTTTAATTGTAGGAACAAGAGTAGGACTCTCACGCAGCGAGCCGCTGTCTCCAAACAGATGCTTTAAGACCTCGTCGAAGGGTGAGACGCTGAGATCGAAAGGGCTGCCAGGAGCAAAGACAGATGCTACGCAGAGCATGAGGCAAGACAGTTGGGCGACTCCAGCGATGAAGCCGGTTCTGATCAGGCCACACTTCTTTCTGATCCAGGTGAAGGCCACCGTTCCACAGATTCCAGATATAGCTGAAGCTCCCATGAGGAGACTGAGCACGGAGCCATTCAGGCCCTGAGTGTACGCATAGCCTGTGGTGATGCAGTCGAAGCCCAGAACGGTCATGTAGAGGAAAGCCAGAGACATGCCAGCAAAGAAGATGGACTGGTTGTAGTAGGCCACCCAGCCATCCTTAAAGGTGCGGATGGGTTCTGTCATTTGGTAGCAGCAACTGGTGTTCTTCTTCACCTCAGCAGATTCATTCATCAGCTGGGAGCCTTCAACTGGACTTTCATTATTTCCAATCTCTGCAACAGTGAATTGGAAAACCACAAAAGTAAAATGACTGTGTTTTTGTTTTGTTTTTTAGCAAATGATTAGTGAAAAGGTGCTTAATCTTCAAAATTGGTCAAAAATGGAAGAAAATAACTAATCCAGAATTGGAAATAACAGGCTAGTAACAGGGTTTCAGATTTACCCTGAACAAATGCTGGTTTATGGTTAGTAAAAAAAAAAAAAAAAAAACTTTAGTAATATGGTTAGATGGTTGAGCTTGACAAGTGCAGTGAACACTAGTTTGAGAAACTTATTGATTAAATATATTATTATCTTCCAGGGTGTCACAAATTTAAAGAATGTTAATTTTTTGTAATGGGAGAAAACCAATAGGTAACAGGGTTGTGCAAAAAGTGGGGCAGGTGAAAATTTGTATTTTAAGGCAGATCAATATTGCATACTTGTTATGTTGTCTTAATCTTATGTTCGATAATAGTCTAACATATTCAAATGTGCTCACAACAAAAATCACTTTTTACTGTCATACTAAAAAAAAAAAAAAGTATTGGGACTCTATTTGTGGAAAGTGCCAGAAGAGTTTGGGTGGTATTACAAACCTTTTTGTACGTTGAGATGCTTCAGCTCTTGGTCATCAGCGTCTTTCTGTCCTGCCTTGAAGGCAAGTGCTGGAGTCTTCTGATAAACTTTCCGAAGCAGGAAGTACTCCAAGCACATGGAGAACACATTCCAACCCGAGATAAAACCACAGCCGATGAAATGGGAACCGAATGCCATGATCTGGCCCACAAGCATTGGAGCCAGAATGTTGGTTAACTGGTCGATTATTCTTACAGTTGCGTTCATATCTAACAAAATAGAAATATAGAAAACAATAGGGAGTACAGTTATGGAAAAATAGGATATATTCTGTGATTATATATATATATATATATATAGAGAGAGAGAGAGAGAGAGATACAGTACAAGTGATTCTGTAAATGATGGTGTCTGCAAGATTTTTTCAATGTTTTTGAAAAAAGTCTCTTATGCTCACCAAAGCTGCATTTACTTCATAAAAATACAGTAAAAACAGTAATATTGTAAAATATTATTGCAATATAAAATCATTGTTTTCTATTGTAATATATTTTAAAATGTAATGTATTCCTGTGATGGTAAAGGTGAATTACTCCAGCAGCCATTACTCCAGTCTTGCAAGATTAATCTTTCATACTACCCTTATTACTTTTGAATGGTAATGTATATCCCTATATAATATACATATTGGCTATGTGCTAACTTTCATGCACTTTCACTGCAGGTTAATGGGTTCACTGGGTACATTGAGAGTCATAAGGACTGACAGCTGATGCAAGCACTCTATACAGATAAGATGATTGATGGAGAAAGAGCTGTAATGTATTTTATGAGTTTCCTCGACTAGGTGAGATGAGTTTTATAGACAATACAGTGGTTGAAAAACGTATTTGGACACTTAAGCCACATTCAATTAAATAACAAAAAAATATATACAAATACAAAATTATACACAAAATTCAAAATGATTTTACTACAGTATGTTTGTTTTTAGATTTACAACAACAGATTCATTTGGTCAAAATAAAGACAAAATGATTTGGACAATTTTCTGTTATCAAACTTTTAGTGGAACACGTCTATTGTTAATGTGATGTGTTAACTCTGCTAGGAACTGACTTTATAAATATTGAAATATCATCAATAAAGGCTTAAAACCACCATGAGACTAGTTGGTTAAAATTAACTTGATATTTTGTTATGTAATGGGATGAAATTCATACATTTTAAGTTTTGTCCAAATACGTTTGGGGCCATTATAATGAAGGTTGAAGAAGGTGAGACATTTCGAATCCTGACCTGCCAATTTGCTCCGATCATCTCCAGCCACAACCACAACCCAGTCCCTCTGGATGGTGATGGACATAGCTGTGCTGGCCAAGTTAGCGATGTTAGCAATGGTGATGACCAAAATGTAGCATGATGTCTGCAATGACAACGAACATGTAATTAAAAAATATGTCACTGTGTCCAAAATAGTAGCAAATATTGTTATTTGTTGTTAGTCCACTGACATAAAAAGCATGACTTGATATTCAGGAACAGTCCAGAACAACAAAAAAAAAACAAGCCCCATTTTGTCTGCTGTATGGATTCTTCACCTCAGTGACACCGGGACAAAAAGCAGGTTTTGTCTGTTATTGTATATGTTAAGTTAAAGCTTTCCAGCCCTATTGAGCAAGCAACATGCTTTCTGCTCACATGACATCCCTGGATTCTGCTGACAGCACGTCAACATTTTGTTATCAAGGTGTCATGTTTCAGTAGCAAGAACTTAAGTTGAGTCCATGCAGAATAAAGAAGGGAGCTCTATGTTTTAGACAACATTACCTCCTATATAGGTCCGAAATGACTGAGAAGCTTGACATAACTCTGAATATCCTGTTATAAGGAGATTGTTTGCCACTGCCAGCTATGAAGAAAAACCTTTTTTCAAACATTTTAAATAGCGAGGCACGTTTAAGAGTGAAACTATTTGCATAAAACTGGAGCAAGAACAAAACTGGAGGCCACCAAGAACTGCAGCAAGAAGGTTCTGCTTTTGAAAAATGAAGACTTTCTTTATTAGTACATGAATCTAGATCAGTTCTGAGTGCTTTTGAAGAACTATTTATTACACATTCAGCAAATACTGATGAATAGTGTCAGAGTTTTACTAGAAAGGAAACTGTCACGTCTTTTTAAATACTCACAAGCAACCATCCACTGTACATGATAGTAAGCTGTTCTTTAAACTGGAAAACGGCCATCAGAAGGACTCCACAGAGAATGACAGCACTGTTCTGGACAACCAAAGACGTCTGTGCCACTGAAATTGAGAAAGAAAAAGATTCAAATTGCATTTAGTAAAAAAAAAAAAAAGTTGGAATAATTGGCATAATGAGAAGTGATGCATGCTCTCAGTAATGTGTCATGTTTCACAATAATTCTGCATGCTCTGTTTTTTGGAGCTTTGCCATGTTTACCTTTCAGTCTGGGGTTTTTGTCCACCCAGTCACCAATAATAGCGCCCAGTAAGAGGACAGACCCCGCAACCACCAGTCCATACACAGCTGTCAGGAGTAAACTATTGCCATACAGCTCCACCAAAAACACAGCCACAGCAAAATTCCACATCCGATCCCCCTGTAACATAATGACACAATGGTCTTCAGTCAAAACACTATAGGGGATCCATACAAAAAAAAAATAGGTATAAGTATTTTGCAGCTCACATTACCTGTTTTAATAGCAACATATTAATAAAAACACACACACACTAGTGCTGGGCGGTACACCGGTTCATACCGAATACCGGTTTTTATTTTTGTTATGATATGAATTTTGAAAATACTGGAGTAAAGTTATTGTCATTTCTGATCTTCAAACTGTCACTGTGCTGTGATGATAAGAGATGTGCTAATATAATTTAGTAATATGGCCAAATAACTTTAGTTATGGTTTTTGGTTATTACAACTTATTAGAATTTTTACACATAAAATAAATTAAGTTTTTATGAAAAAAGTCGAATTTCCCTGATTTTAAGACAAAAATAGAGGAATTCTGGAGATTTTAACCCTTCAGTGCTGCTAAAAATGTAGGAAAAAGTAATTAGAGAGACACAATAAAAAGAATTACATTTAATTTAATCTTATATTTAATCAATACATCTATTTGTATGTGTGTGTGTGTGTGTGTGTGTGTGTGAAAATCTAAAATACAAATACAAAATAAAAATAATATGAATAAAATGCAATAGCAAATATAATGACATGTATGCAACATATGCAAATAAATATATATAGGTCCCTGTTCTTCAAAGAAGAACGATCTGTCAAAAACAGATCCTAATGCAAAGAGACTCTTACCCATGTTGACAAGGCATGTCCTAGGTAAATGAGGAATTTCGCAGACTTGAAGAATTCGCAAAATCTTTCTGAAGAGACAGAAATGCAAGTGCAAGGTTGTTTATTATTTTCTTCTTATACCTCACAGCATTCTACTGCAGACGAATTCGCAAAACACTTACCACAGCAAGGTTTTTTAGATGCAGTTCTGTCCATTGTGCGTTGAATATCGATTGTATTTGTTCGGTTGTATTTGTCAGGATTTTAGTTCCTTTGTATTGTTCAGGTTCAACAGGAAAAGTAAAATATTCGCTGCAAATATTTCCTGCGCAAAAACACGAATATTTCCCTTCTCTCCTCTCCAAACTTAGCTATCACTGTAGCTGAAGTTGGAGAGAAATAACCCCTTCTAGAACGACTAAAAGTGTAAAAACATATAATTCCCGAAAGGGCTCGCGAACGCAGCCGAGCACCGTGTTTACCAAACAGCCCGTCAGGCAGACTGCTGATAATATAGCGATAATAGACTCCGCCCCTTTTGCGCTCAACAAAGACAGAACCAGAAAGAGTGTTTCTCGAGCTTGTTTAACAAGGTCAAAGTCATGATTCTGATCCACTAAATGGATTTGCAAAATACAGCTAAAATAAAAATATAAAGAGCTAATGTATAAAGTCTATACATCTTATTATAGGGGAGACGGGGCTAGTTGTCACAAACGCTTGTTTCTTCAGAAGTGCCTTCTACATGATTTCAAACACCTAGTTTAATCCCCTGTTAAATTATGTTTTTGTGAATTCCGTCCTTCAAAGCAAAATTTAATACTACCACACTTGACATGCTATAGCTGTTGGTTAAGTGAACAAACTGTAAGCACAATAGCATAGACTACATTAAGATAAGGGTCAACAATATAATAAAGTTATTGGGGCATGTTGTCACAAAATCAAGTCAAGTCAAGTCTGCTTTATTGTCAATTCTTCCACATGTACAGCACATACACACAGAGAATTGAAATTGCGTTACTCTCAGACCCTTGGTGCATACATGGGTAATGGAAGAAATGTTTAATTCATATTTAAGTAATTATTAATAGTAGCATTATTACTTTTTGTTTGATGTGTGACAACTCTCCAGACTCTCCTACATATATAATTTCACTACATAATACACTTTTTTGTGTCTTTTAAATTATACAGGCCTATATATCTTATTAGTTATCATTCAGTTGGTATACCATTAAAAACCCATATCAGTATCAACACTAGCATTAGATAATCTCTTTATGTGTCAGCATGACCCACTTTGATGGGTGTTCTGTTGGACTCAAGGACCTAAAAGGTGCACAGTACATCTCTGTCATTTGGAAATTTTGTAACATAAGCCTCGATGAACAGTAGAGTTGACATAAAATCAGTGTAAACATTTTATTAAATACCAAGCATCTAGTTCAGGGGTCTCCAAACTCGGTCCTGGAGGGCCGGTGTCCTGCAGAGTTTAGCTCCAACCCTAATTAAACACACCTGAACCAGCTAATCAAGCTCTTACTAGGCATACTAGAAACTTCCAGGCATAAAATATAAATAGATAGATAGATAGATAGATAGATAGATAGGTAGATAGATAGATAGATAGATAGATAGATAGATAGATAGATAGATAGATAGTTTGATTTTATTTTCAACAATTTTCACAATCAGCTCTGGAAGTTTTCTTTTTTCGCTGTACTGAGTTGCACTTTGGATCATTGACAGCTATTTCCCAACAGCTTGGCAGTGAATGGCTCTTCCCAATAGTATCCAGATTTATTCTATTCAGGCCAGTACTTAGTGTCAGTATTAACACACAGCAGTTTTGAGCACACAAACAAACATAATGTGAAATATTAGAAAAACACCCAAAAGCTACGGTTATTATAAAGTTATGTATGTCCAGGAATGTGTTTTTGCCTTCTGCTTTTGGTTTGAAGGAAAGTTGCTTTATTACACACTCACATTCACTTCTTCAACCCAATTATTGCCTAACCACGAGAGGCTCAAAAGAGTGCATTTCAGTCGTTTGATAGCCTGAGTGGATGTTTTTCATTTAACATTGGCTATGCAGAAGCTTGTAGCATGTTTTTTTTTATATCTGTTTGTATCTTCATGTTTTTTTGACACGATAATGCATAAAAAGTGAAGTAATGCTTTGCTCGGTTTGGTTATTTTTAAGTAATAACATGATGCAATGATGTATCACATTTACAAACACATAACAAACAGAAAGGATTGTGTCGTTATACATCTTTGTTAGGGGGTTCTCATATTTGTTTGCTGCAGAATTTGCATGACAAAGCAACATCTAATGGTTTGGGCTTGATTAAAAAGTCTGACGATTAGGAAGCATCCGATTAACACAAGGCTCAAAGCTAAGTCATGCTTCACACAGAACCATCCTATCCACAGAAATTTAAGACATGGAACCAGATTACTCAGGTCACAGACTTGGTATTGTTCTCTATCACTCTGTTGGTCTCATAACACGACTGCTTTACACCTTGCTTGATCATATCCTTTACATCTACATTGAATCAAATTTGGTTTTCTTTTATCTGACAAATCGGTAGAGGAACATATTTAGTAACCCTGGATATTGACCATTTTCTTCTGATAAGGATCCAAACTTTACACAGGTGTCTAGAATCAATACAGGAGTACGCAGAGTTCGCTTACTGCCATAACCATGACTGAACCCAAACAAACTAGTGTGTTTGTGATATTACACACAAGTAAACATTGTCCACATGATTTAACACTTAAGCCTTTCATGGGTGACCACACATTTCAACAGAACTGTACAACATGGGGGATAATGCACAATCAACAGGACCGCAAACACAAACACTGTAATTCAGTAAATGCAGGTTTTCAGTGTCATGAATGAGGTTAGAAGTTTACGAAACAGGAGAGTGGGATCTAACTATTAAAAATAGGAATGATTACCAAAACCAATGAATTCTATGTTTAGAGCTACAGACAACAGATTAAAATGACTTCTAGGTGCTTGCTTTTAATATCTGAATAATTAAGTGCATGTCGAGAGTGCACTTGAGATGACTCAAATCTTAAAATAGTTTTAAGTCTGCCAGTACAATGCGTCAGACCGTTTTTGATCAGACAATAGGTTTTTTTTTTTGTTTTTGTTCTTTGTATTGAACATCGACAGAGAATCATGAAGAATGAAAAAAGCTTGATCTGATTAAAAATCATAGGTAGTGTCAGCTAGAGGGGTATTTTTTAGGGTGACCAAATGTTCACGTTTTCCAGGGTACAAGACACCAAAAACTGGGACTGTCCCTAACTAAACAATTACACTTTCAACAATTATAATTTATATTAAAATTATAATTACAGATCCACTTCCAAAAGCACAACCATAAAATAATATTTGAAAAAATATGTAATTATTGTATACAGTATATTCACGGTTTGTGAAAATGAAAATAGTTAGAAAATATTAATATTTGTTAAATACAGTTTTATCTGATATTTATTTATTTATTTTCATTTTTGCAATGCATTTTTGTAAAGTCATATTTTTGTTAAAAGATAAATACTGTTTCGATCTGTTTGCGATTTGCAGTGGTTGCTATTTAATATTTTTCATAGTGTGATTTTTGATAAATTATATTAAAAAGTTGAATTAACAAAGTTGTATTAACGATTAATAATTATAACAGTATATGGAACCCACAACATTTAAAAAACAAAAACGTACAAAAATATATTATCCCTGTTTTTTGAGGCATAGATAATCACAAGTGAGATTTCAAAGATATTTTAAATGCCTCCATTTGAGCAATCTGGTCACCTTAGTATGTTAAAATACATTTTACGTATTTGACAGGTCCTGGAAATATGTTGATTTAATCATCTTAATCAAAACTAAATCACAAACTGTCTTTTGTCTCAATATACATGTGATCATTTCAGGGATGCTCTCCAGTTACTGGGCAACAAAAACATTTGGATAAGTAAATGTCACACACTGAGTTACAATATCATGTTATTTTTTTAATCCCCCCTCAAGTATGGTAGGATATCAGATAGGATAGTATAAGATAATATAGACATCAGCTGTTTTGGTAATGAAAAAATTCTAATAGTAGGTCACTGCCCTGGGTGTGAAATATTCTAAAATCAGCTTGAATGCATAATACTGACCTATATTGTCAATACATGTGTATAAATACATTTCAGGGATGTGTTACAAAACCTTTTGTCATCACAAGCGATGGTCTCGTGGATTTTGGATTTAGGATTGTGGCATGTTGGCTATTTAGTGTTGTCGGAGAAAAAAAATCTAAAGGCTCCATTGTACACTAAATACTACTTGTATCCGATGGGATGCAACATTTTTACAGTAAGACAGTAAAATCTTGTCAGCTTAGACTGCTTTTGAAGGTTAAAATGCAAACAAGGTGCTTTGTGTTTTGAGCAAAACTCTCCAGTTACAGTGCAACAAAATATTTGGATAAGTTTTGGATAAGATGTTGCATACAAGAGTTATGATATCATGTTAATTTTTTTTACCCCCCCCCACCCCTTAAGTGTGGTAGGACATCAGAAAGGATAGGCCTAGTATCAGATAATAACAGCTCCATTTAGGAACCAGCTTTTACTTTGCAACAAAAATATTTGGATGTGGTACCAGGGGTGTCCAAACTCGGTCCTGGAGGGCCGGTGTCCTGCAGAGTTTAGCTCCAACTTGCCTCAACACACCTGCCGGTAAGTTTCTAGTATGCCTATAAGAGCTTGATTAGCTTGTTCAGGTGTGTTTGATTGGGGTTGGAGCTAAACTCTTCAGGACACCGGCCCTCCAGGACCGAGTTTGGGCACCCCTGTGGTACACTAAATTATTATATGAATTCATTTTTTGTCCACCTTCAAGTATGGTAGGGAATCAGATCGGATAGTATCAGATTATATCAGTTTCCGACAAATATCAGCTGTTTGGTGGTGAAACACTTTTTGTATTACCTATGTGAGCTGTTATTTTTGACAATGCATCCTATTTTTCCAGACACATTACCAGTATTTAAACCATCCGTTTACTCAGTCTCTCCTACTCATTCATTCACATTTCTTTCTTAAAATGCTCGTCTCTTGTAACTATCTTCAAACCATTGTTGTCATTTTCTTTAAAGAGTTCGATAACGTAACATGAGGCATTGTTGTGAGGGGGGAGGGGTTTCGTAATGATTTCGTAATAAACACTTATGTATGAGTTGTGAGGGGGGAGGGGTTTCGTAATGATTTCGTACTTTTAAAGCGTCGCTGTCTCCTCTCCCGCATACGTCATTTGTGTTCGACGAACGAGCCACTTGCATGTAGAAATGTTTCCTTGAATCATCCGAAGCGTTTTGATATAAAATGTCCTCTACAAACAGCCAGCGAACGGAACCTGGAGCTCAAGAAGAACGTGCACAAAAAGAGGAGCTGGACATGAAGGTTTCCTATCAAAAATACTTTGTATAGCCTACATAATGTCATAATCATAACTTTATGTAAAATGGTCACAATTGCAGTACGTTTAGCACATTTAGTAGTAATTTATGCTTTTAATTACTGTTTACAAACCTTTACGATGCATTCACAGATAAAAGAGCAAAAGATTGTCGTTGACGAGTTGAGCAATTTGAAGAAAAACAGGGTATGTATGTCGTCTTGTTATATTAATTATTCTGTCATATGGGTCATTCTGCATTTGAAGTAGCAGATTCTGTCATTCAATTATAGATGACAAAAACAAACTGCAGTTTTCACAGCTCCTATAGAAGACCATATATTATGAAAAACACTTTAAACTGTAACCTGTAATAGTATAATCAATAATCTTAGAAATCAGTATTTCCAATTATTTCAAAGTTTCTTCATTTTGAAAGAAGGAGAGTATGCTTGTCACTGCTTCATCATACTTCATAATACTTTGAAAAACAACCCAAAAAAAAGGCCAGTGTTTTCCAAAACACTGGGATTCAGATAATACAATGTTATATTTTTCTTGATGATAATGCTTTTATTTTGCATGTAATTACATGTAAGAGGTATCAACGTGTACCTCAAGGTCAGTGGTCTTCTCATGGCATACTTTTAGATGAAGAGGATACGACTTAGTTTCGTTTTTGAAGAATTATAATGACTCCTGTGTTTAGACTATGTAGATTTGTTAGTATATCATGTTCTGGTACTCATAAGCTTATTCTTACAGAGAGTGTACACCCAGCAGCCCAACAGCAATATATTCTTCCTGGCAGACAAAGGAGAGACCCTTAGCGCTTGTAAAGGTAAGATTCATAAATAATGAATCATAAATGATAAATAATAATTGTACCATTGGAGTGCTTCATAATATGACCATCATCTTGTCTCTTATAGAGGATCTGGATAATATGAGAAAAGAATATTAAGATATATAGTGCCTTGAGATCATGTGCGGTATCTGCTGCTTGGTCAGTTTGACCACGCCGCATAATCCACTGGATAAGCATCCAGTGGATGTCCATGAAAATCTCAAACACAGAGGGCCCAACTCTAGCCATGACATTACAGAAACAATCTCAAACTGCAGTCTCCTTTTCTCTGCACATGTGCTTCACATGAGAGGTTGCCTGACACCTCAGCCTCTTCAAGATGACAATGGAAACATGCTTCTCTGGAACGGAGAGGTATTTGGTGGTCTGAGAGTTGATCAGGGAGAAAATGACACCAAAGTTATACTCCATCACCTGTCAATGGCACAGTGCGCCTCAGATATGCTATCTTTACTATCACAACTCAAAGGACCCTGGGCCTTTATATATTACCAAAAAGTAGAGCGCTGTATCTGGTTTGGGAGAGACTTTTTTGGAAGAAGAAGTCTGCTTTGGAAATTTGATCCTGAAGGAACGTCTTTCACACTTTCATCAGTTGCTTCCCTGCCAGTAGATAATATTCAGTCCCAATGGCAGGAAGTACCACCTATTGGAGTTTACAGGTTTGACCTAACAGACTCTTCACCTTTAGGTCCAGTTGTATTTGAACTTTATCCATGGGTTTTCGACAGTGGCGAAGGGCCAAATAAAAGCCCGGAATTGAAATTCGAAGGTCTTCACAAATCTGTCTCTGTAAATGGTTCTGGACTTTACCTGACCTCTCCTATTTGTCCAATGAACACATCCATTTCATCATTTACAACTGAACAAGATCAGAATGTTTCTCAGACCTCTGTTGAAAATCTGAAAGAATTCCTAACAAACTCTAAAAAGAAAGCAATGGTTAGCGCGCTCATTGACATTCTAAGTGAGGCAGTCCGTAAGAGAGTACGGTACCTACCTGCTCAAGATGAAATGGTGACCCCCAATCATATGAAAGCTGATATTGCCATTCTTTTCTCTGGGGGAATTGATTCAATGATATTAGCTGGCCTTGCTGATAGGCACATCCCTGCAGACAAACCCATTGACCTGCTCAATGTTGCTTTCAAAATCCAAGAAGGAAAAGTGCCTCCCAAGTCTTTGAAGAAAGGGAAAAATAAGAAGAAAGACTGTGATGCTGATGAAACCCAATCGGATCAACAGAGCGCTGATAGGCACATCCCTGCAGACAAACCCATTGACCTGCTCAATGTTGCTTTCAAAATCCAAGAAGGAAAAGTGCCTCCCAAGTCTTTGAAGAAAGGGAAAAATAAGAAGAAAGACTGTGATGCTGATGAAACCCAATCGGATCAACAGAGCTTTAACTGCTTTGATGTGCCAGACAGAATAACCGGTAGAGCTGGTCTGCAAGAACTAAAAAACCTCAGTCCAAAGCGCCAATGGAACTTTATCGAAATTAACATAACTCAAGAGGAGCTTAAAGAAATGCGACAGAAACGCATCTGTCATTTGGTGCACCCTTTGGACACTGTTCTGGATGATAGCCTTGGATGTGCCGTCTGGTTTGCTGCCAGAGGAATTGGCTTCATAAATGAGGGCGTTGAAGAACTTTTTACTTCAGAAGCAAAGGTAACTTTGTTTTTCTGTTTGCACTTGAATTGAGTCTTTATGAAAACTTGATGTTAATGTAAGTCCTAGGTCATACTGTATAAAATTATATTTTCCTCTTCTCGCAGGTGGTTTTGACTGGCATAGGAGCAGATGAACAGCTGGCGGGATACTCCAGACACAGGGTGCGGTATAAGAACTCAGGACTGGAAGGACTCGTCAAAGAGCTGGCTATGGAACTGGGACGAATATCCTCAAGAAATCTTGGAAGGGATGACCGAATCATTGGGGACCATGGAAAAGAGGCCAGGCAAGAATTACACTTTGCAGCTCAAGGAATATTTATGCTTAAAGGACTTGTTCAACCAAAAATGAAATGCTATAGTATTGTACATAATACATATATTTCTTTTATCTCAGATTCCCGTACTTGGATGAAGATGTAGTCAGTTTCCTTAACGGACTACCTGTGTCGGAGAAGGCTGACTTGTCTCTACCTAGAGGAGTCGGAGAAAAGCTGTTACTGAGGTTAGCAGCTATTGAGTTGGGATTGGGACTCTCTGCTCTCTTGCCTAAGAGAGCCATGCAGTTCGGCTCCAGAATTGCCAAGTTAGAGGACAACCATGAAAAGGCCTCGGAAAAGTGCAAAAGGCTTGTCGCCACCTAATTTAATATTCTGACAGGTGTCTTTTCTGGTTCTGTTCTTTTAATATGAATATACTCCTTAAATGATTGGTTTGGGGAATTGGGAATGAGTACAATTAACAGATTTATGGCAATACATCACAAAAAAAAGAGATTTTATTCTGTATGTCATTACATGTTTGAACTACATTTAAATAAACATGGATTTTGAAGTTGGTCCTTGAAGTATTTGTCACATTCTATGTATGATGGAAGATCAAGGACACTGCAAAGTGAGGACAACACATTAAAGATATTGACTCTAATATTAAGGACAAATAGTATTGAAATGTCATCTTGTATCAAACAATACAAAAGAAAACATAATGCATTACGTGAACTTGTTTCACTCAAGAGAGGTTTTTCCTTCATGCAGTGTACTTTAAGGTCCTCATCCAACTCCAGAATTCCATATATGGATGTTTCTGAAGGTGGAAATGGTTTTAAAAATGAGTGACCATATGTTTAGCAAAGTTAAAAAAACATTTCTGTCAGGACCACTATCGTCAAAGATGATTGACAATTAGCATACAGTTTGGATTGGCGGTATAGTTCCGTTCTGGGCAAGAACTCCCTGCACATCCATGCAGCCTAGCATGGATGAGAGCAGGGAGAGCAGCGATAACCCCCCCAGCGTAAACAGAACAGAACCAACATAAATGTATTGCAGTTATCGTTAAAGTTCAATAATGTTATGTACACATTTTAGAATTAGTCTGATTCAAAGGAGAATCAGAAGGCTGAATCCTGACTGACAGAGGAGGAGTTGGGGATGGAGGAGGGTAATTAGCTATTGAGCAATGCGAAAACTGCTGATACTACGGAGGGTCCTTATATATGAATGCTTAGCTGTCATATTCCCATAGGTAGATGGGGATCAGCTAAGAGTCAGCTGATGCGAGCTTGACTAACGTGACCTGCCAGAACTAACGCTACGCTTGATATTGTTCTGCTTACCCTCATCGTTACATTGGTATGACAGCAATAAGTTGCTCTCTTTGTCTTTATTTTGCACTTCAAAGAACCTCTCTGTGAATTTCCTCAGGCTGAAATCCTCTTTGAATAAAGTATCTCTGCAAAATAAAAAAATAAAACTTTTTTTCTTATTTTAAAGCCATTTCAAACATTTCCCTGGAGACTGTGCATTATTTAATCTGATGCTGGTTATACCCTCCGATAACTAGTAAGTGGTCATCCACAGAACACAACTTGACCGTCAGTTGAAGACAGGCAACAGCACCATGTCTGTCCTGCAGAGACATTTGATAAAAAAAATTATATATATTTTATTTCACAAATCGCTCCATTCCGTGATGCTCACCTCATTTCTTCTTGTACCATCATTTATTATTTTAACATTGGGGAATTCTTGAGCCCACTGCTGGAATGCTTCATGGTAAAGATCATTTGTCTGTTCAATAGATGATACCGTTTATTGTTTTGTGCATGATAATCATGCAAGTCAAACACTGACAGTAAAAGCTCAATATGGTCATATTTAAAAACAACTACAACAACTAAACAGTTATTATGCACTCAACCACATAAACTGTGTCCACACATCCTGTTTTGGCCAGTGACTGGACCCAGTGTGTGATAAGTGCACATGTATGGAATACAATCACTGTCAAAAATTTTATTCCATACACATGGACCGACATAAAGCAGCGGCTTTGCAATGCCGCCCAGATGCTTGAAATTCCCAGTAGTGTCATTCTCGATATCCCTTTGCAGTCTTGTTCCATAACATGTAGCTAAAATAACTGCTTTCATTGTCAGCTGAAAATGAAAGTGACAAAAGCTCTTATTAACATGTGATTTTAAATAAGTTGCTAAAACCGTAAAGTTTTACACTTTCGGAGAGTTTCACCAAAATCGTTTTAAAGGTTGCTGTGTGTTGTTCAGTCAGACCCACACACGCGCAGTATTTGCCACAACGTTTTCAAAGCGAAACCTACTTAGCTCATGAATATTAATTACGTTACGAGACGTTCCAGGCTCACAGTACGATAGGGGGCGTTTATTAAGGAGCTCTCTAGTTCTGTCTGCTGTTTTTATTTGTTGTTTAAACATAAGTAATAGGAAGTCGAAATCATTTACACGAATCGGTTTAATTTATTTAGTTAAAGAAAGCAATATATCTTGTCGAGTTGTAATATATATATTTATTACCTTTTTATCTTGTTTATTTATTGGTGATTTTCATTCATAGATTTGCATTCGTTCTTTATGTATATCATTGTGATACTCTAACAATAAAAAACGGGAATCGGATCTTTTGATCAGTTAAGTGATTCCTAAACATCATGACGTATTTACGCAATAGACGTAAATATGTGCATAGACGTGCAAATTAAATTATATATAATAATTATATAATAGATATAATTTAATTATTAATAGATAATTTAATAACAATTATAATTATATACAATTCATTTTGGACTGTGAACATGAATATAGACGCGTCGTTTGTGCTTTTGCTTTTTTTTTGAATACCATAATTTTAATAATTTGTTGTAAAGTTTACTTTATACTTTATATTTGTTTTTAGGGTGACTTTTATAACATTCAGTCCATGGAATAGCCTCTGACTCATTTACAGTAATGTTTATTAATGTGAACTGTCCCTTTTAAATAAAATAATATAATAAATATTATAATAATATTATAAAAATACTAATCGATCAAACTCTATCATGAGCTAATCCTGACCTGACCGCAAACGCGTGCAACAGCGCCATCTATTGGTTGATCTGAAGAGTTGCAGAAGCGTCACTGTGCGTCACTGGTTGCTAAGAGCAACGCACTTCAAACTCACAAAATTAATCCGACAACTCAATCTTTTGAGGGGAACCTTAACGGTGTTTTTGAAAGGAAATTAATTACCTTCATTTTACCGCACTCATATCGTCTGTATCAGAGAAAAACAGATGGCGAACCCGTCAGATCAGAGCAGCGAGAAGGCTGTTCGTGCTGCGTTGACCGCTCAGTCTTTACTTCAGAAATATGACCGCAAAGAACTGCTCAGCCTGAGCCTGGCCTCCTGTAGCTGGCTGCTCAGTGCTCAGTGCTCAGTGCTGACGAGCAGAGCCTGCCTATGGATGCACCTCCTGGCATCATCAGACAAATGAGGAACATTTTAGCTCCCAACATAATTTTTCTGGCTCCCTTTGACTCAAGTTTGCCCCTGGATCACGGAATAGTCCACCGGATTGTGAGGGAGCTGACTGTGGGAATATATGGTTTTAACCAATTTCCCGTTATCAGTCTGGTGCCCAACTATGACCAGAGCTCGTGCCAGTTACCACCAGCATATTACGATACAACAGTCGGTCAGATACTAATAAACATAGATTATACCATGAAGGCTCTCTGGCACGGGAGTTACATTCCTAGGTCCATCATGGCCGTGGATTCAGATGTTGTTCCTCAAACAAAGAAAGATACGCTAACAGAGTTCTTCAATGCAGGTGAGATATGAAGTCTTTCAATCTAGAACAGCCAAAGAAAGATGTGAAAGTGTCATCAGGGTTATCATAGTTATCTAAAACTAAAAAACACTTTCGTTGCTTGAAATAAAATAAACGTTAACTAAAATAAAACATTTTTAAAAATGGCAGCTAGGTGCCAAGTCAACATTTCTCATTTTCATTTAGTTTCACTCAATGTACGAAAATAAAATAAAGTGAATAAGTGTGTGTGTGTGTGTGTGTGTGTGTGAAATAAAATGACAAACACATAAAATGATAATCGAAAATACACAAAATTAAACAAAATTTGTATGAATTATTGTATTATTTTTATTAAAAATAATTAATACATATATTATTATATGTTTTATTAATTAGATTTTAATAAATAATCATAACATCAATTCAGCTTGTTGCCAAGGCAACGCTTCTAGTTTTCATTTAATTTAAGATATATAAAAAAACTACAACTTTATTATAAAAATGTATTATTATTGTATTGTGTTTATTAAATATTGATTTTATTAAATAGAAATACATATTCATTAAATACAGACACACTTACAAAAGCACTGATTTGTATCACCAGGTTTAACAGACATTTCAGATGATCCATGTTATCGGGACATTTATAAGGAGAGCATGGATGTAGACCCAACCTATGAACCCAACAGCTCTGAGGAGGAGAACCTCTTCTCACAATACTCAGAAAACATCCTGATCAAGCTGAGTGCCTACCTGACCTCTGTCCGCCAGCACCAAAATCTGTTTGTGTTTGAGGCATCTCATAGCCTATCTAATGTGGTCCGACTCACTTGAGGACAACAGAAAAGGCTGTCAGACCACATTATTCTGGTGAGAAAGCACCTTGAAGGGAATGCAGAAGTCTACTGCATATCTGCTATGTTAATAATAATAATAATACTGTTATTTAATTTTTTATTTTATGTTTTATTATTATTTACGTTATTACATTTATGGTTACGTACTTTACTAACAAATGATTAAGTAAATTCTAGGGGGGAAATAAACTTCACTTTCTGAGTGAAGTATTAAAACTGAAAGTTGATTTTAAAAAAGTGCTCATATCTCATATCTCACCTTCATTTCCTCAGTGATGTCATCAAGAGGAGGAGTCCCCACATCAAATTCAATCCCTCAGTGAAGGTGAAAATACTGATTCTGCTTCTGTGGAAAGTGCTTGCAGGCAAAGTCTGGTCCGAGAAGTTGTGGAGAAACCTCTCGTTCTGTTTTCAGCTTGTCATCTTTAAGCAAAAAAAAACAAAGCAAAGCAAAATTCATTCACCAATGTCAATGCATCCACAAATTATTCAGGCATAGCAGTGATAGCAATCAAAAGACAATGCAAACCTGACAAAGGTGGGAGCAACTGAGACCAATTAGGAATCAACATCTTTTTCCTCAAGGATATCAGCAGGGGCACCAGGAACGTGATGAGTTTCAGGTAGACGAGGTCCCTGGATAAATTCTAATAATAATTCACAGAATTAATGTTTGTACTGTATTGTTGATCAAATAAATGCGGCCTTGGTGAGAATAAGAGACTTCTTTCAAAACCATTACAAAATTTTACCGACCCCAAACTTTTGAAAGGTTGTGTATATACATTAAAATATATACATAAACATACATCCTTACAGTAAATTTATTGCTAAAATATATCACATACTCAGCAGGGGTCTTCATCTCCAATAACGCAGGGTCTTTCCTACATAATGCTTAAACACATGCCACTTGGCCGTAAAAGGCTGCAAAATGAATAGCCATCCAACCCCTCTTGTCCACAAGTTTGTAGTCCACTCGCAGTGCTAAAAGACAGTTTAGGGATTCAAGGGAGCCACGTTGTGCAGCGAGGTGCACTGGAGTGAACCCTAAAAGGGGAATAAATGTAAAAGAATGCATCTTCATCTTTCGACACATCGTGCCAGGTTTTACATCACTGATGCCAAACTCCACTGGTTGCATCCATTTTGCTTTTTGAAGTGATCTGGAGGTTTCACTTATTAAATAAAATATAATGATAATAACAATACAGTTAGATGTGTTATACCTGGTTTGACATCATTGATAGCATTTTTTTTCCTATTTCAAAATGCCCCTTAATAAATAAAGCATACTATTACATGAAATATATATTATATATATTTAGATATTATATACAAAATATTACTATGGTTGCCATTTTTTATTTTATTTTTATTTTTGTAATTTTTGGTTTTTCTTTTTCTTTCAGGATATGACAGCTTTAATTACCCTTATCCTGTTCCTTCTATGAATGGACCTCCAACACCTGATTTTCCTGAAAATGTAACATAAGAACAATGTCTACAAGCTTTTATTGCATTTAAATGCATGTGAACATTAGTAGAGACTTTTAATGTGTTGACCTGAGTTAGAGAATCTCTCGCTGCGTATCTGGTTGAGGTTGACTCCTGCTGCAGCGAGCTGGAGGCTGATGTGTGATTGGTTGTTGGCTGCAGCGTGGTGAAGCAGAGAGAGACCCTGCTCATCAAGAACGTGCAGCTGGGATGTCGGGTTCCTGCGACTCAGTGAGTGAAACGCTCCCCCCCTTCTATCTCTTCTGCTGCCTTCAGCCCAAATGCCACAGTCTGAGTTAGAAGCATATTTCAATGTTTAAATACAGATTATGTACATTGAGGGAAACCAAAGTATGAACTGATTGTCACTTATCACCTTGCACTCTATAGCTTTTGTGTAACCAAATGTTTTCTTGAATTGCTTGTGTAGCTCAATGTCCATCAAGGGCAGTCTCTTCCCTTTGAGGATTTTGATGGAAGTGTTTAAAGCCCCCCACAACTGAATCATGTTATGTTGAGGATAAAGCGACTCTAACGCAATGCAGATGACATTATAGCTGCAAACCACAAGTGTATGTTAGATGCCATGAACAGTATTTATATAATTTAATATATAAATACATGAATATATAATATAAACAGTGCTGACCTTTCCCCTTCAATCTCACTGAGTGGTATTGGAAACTGTGTTTTGTAAGTGGAGTCCTGACGAAGTAACTCATAAAGGTAATTGGCTGCTTGAGTCTGAAGTGTTCTGAAATCCACCTACACAAAAAAATCTGCATTTAATATTGAACCCAATAAATCATACTATATCATATTTTATTTGCACATTAAGGCCTGTAAATTACTGACATCATCAAAACTGCTGAAAAATTGTACACAATCTACTACATCAGAATTTCAACTTACTTTTTGGTCATATAAATATTAGCAACAGCACCAAATTGCATATTTCTACTCAGTTTGGGCCTCTGAATAAAATGGAGGTGTTTTTTTCCCTACTTGAGTATGAGCTCCATATTCTCCTATGTCATACTATATGAGCCATAAAAGCTTGAAGTATTAAATATGATACTCGATGAAAGATTTAAGATTTTTTTAGACTTTCTCTAAAGGTTGAAAAAACTGATCCATTCATTCATTCAAAAAAAAAGAGTTTTACAGGGTTATATACCATATATATACCATAAATAATCTATTTAGTACCCTAAATGCATATCAACGACCAGTACTTTTCAAATGAAATTATTCCTTACATTTTTGAACTAATAGTTTCCACTTTTAGTTTGCTTTGATTTCTATTAAAAAGGAGTTTGTATTGTATACTCCTAGTTTGCATTTGTGGATCCAATTTATGTAATTTTCCATCTGTTATTTATGTATTTAAAAAGAACTGTTTTCTATTTTAATATATTTTAAAATGTAATTTATTCCTGTGATGCAAAGCTGAATTTTCAGCAGCCATTAGTTCAGTCTTCAGTGTCACATGATCGATGTGCTTAGACACCTCATTCAACTCAACTTGGATGGGCTTCCTGTGTGGAAGATTTCTTGTCGGTATGATATTGCAGATTTAAAATGTGTATTCCAAATTTTCACTAATTACGAACAGAAACTATCAAAACTATTTTCACTATCAAACAGAAAGCACTAGGCTTCTCATTTAAAATTGTAAATTTACATACACTACAAAAATGTTTGAACACACCTCATTCTTTATTATCACCATATTCCACATTTTAGATGAGTAGCAAATTATTTATTTAAATTACTAATTAAATATATTTTAAATTTTAGTGATTGTGGTAATGACTTTTCTTTTTTTTTCTGCAGAAATGATCCAGAGTGAGGACACCAGGCGGCTGGAGATGGCCCTCAGGTGCCTTGAGGCTCTTTGTGTGAACACTGAGTCCTCTTGTGAGGATATAATGGAAGCAGGTCATAGATATATTAGTCTTGATAACGAAGTTAATTTCAATCTCTTTTTTTTTTAATCTCTTTTTATATAATTTCTGATATTTAGTTTTGGATAGTTGTTTTGTGTGTGTTTGTATAATAATAAATAATGTTAAAAAGTTAAATGTTAGAACAATGGTTCTCAACTGGCTGCTTGTGGCCCCAAAATAGGTCATATGACTGTTCTGACAGCAGGAAAAAGTTCAATGTAAATAATTTGTAATAAAATTTAGTAAAATATTTCTCATATTCAGCAATCAATTACCATATTTTAAGCACTGTTGTAGGATAAGCAATATTGGTACAGTCAAGGTTTCTGCAGGTCTTAAAAAGGTTTTAAAAAGTCTTAATTCACCCTTCCACAAATTAAGGCCTTAAAAAGCTCTTAAATCATAGCAGAAAGTCTTAAAATAAGAACAGATATCTTCCAGTGGGGTAAAAGTTGTTTCCCTTTGGATTAAGTTGATTTTTCTAAGCCTATTGGCAGATATTTGTTCTTGTTTCAATAATAAACTCATTCATTTATACTGGCCATTCTGGCGGGACACAGTGAGCATCACCAAAACCTTATTGCTCAGTTGGTGAGTCAAGAAACTTTTATGGTATCTATCTATACACATTTAAAGATCTTAAAGGGATAGTTCACCTAAAAATGAAAATTTGATGTTTATCTGCTTACCCACAGGGCATCCAAGATGTAGGTGACTTTGTTTCTTCAGTAGAACACAAACGAAGATTTTTAACTCAATCCGTTGCAGTCTGTCAGTCATATAATGGAAGTGAATGGGAATCACGGCTTTGAGAGTAAAAAAAAAAGATACACAAACGAAACCAAATTAAACCCTGTGGCTCGTGACGATACATTGATGTGTAAAGACACGAAACGATCGGTCTGTGCAAGAAACTGAACAGTATTTATATATTTTTTTACCTCTGATGCACTGCAATGTCTGAACTGTCCTGAGCGCGTCCTGAGCATTAAACAAATGCCCCCAAATTTTTTGTCTAGGGTGGGGTGGCATTGGTTGTGAAGCTCCTGACCTCTGACCTCCAAGATGTGCTAGTAAATGCTGTCAGATGCATCCGTACACTATACGTCAAAAGCCCATGCAACCAAACTGCTGTTGCACATGCTGGAGGAGTTCCACATCTCGTCGAATTCCTGTCTGTAAACTCTGGTACTCTTTACCTCCTGGAAAATATGCAGTAGTGAAAGACAACAAATGTCTGTTGTGTGAAATGTCTGAACAGATCATAGATCAATTCTGTCATTTTTATTCACTTTCATGTCGTTCAAATTTTTTTTCCTGTTGTCTTTTTTTCTGTGGAACACAAAAGGAGAAGTTCTGGAGTCTTACTCATTCGCATTTAGATTAAATGGATGTGTTTTTATCTGACAGAAGTACTGCAGGAAGAGGCCTGCTTGGCTCTTGCAGAGCTGGCTTGGGGTCACCGGGAGAACCAGAGGCTCATATGTGAGGCAGGAGCTGTCGGTGCCCTGGTGCAAGCCCTGCAAGAGAGGAAAATTCCTGTTAAGGTCAAGTGCTTGAATCTATAGCCAGTCACAATCCTGCCATCCAACAGTGCTTCCTCAGGCAATCGACTGCCAAGTATTTGCCAAGTTTTACAACTTTTAAAAGTAATGTAACGGCAGCTTTAACACAGTATTTAAATATGTTGCCTCTGGGTAACTAACTATGCCAATTTCCTTCACTTTGCAAGAACATACAATGTTAATAATGCAGGGATGACTTCGAATAAATCGATATAAAGCTACGTACTGTTGGGTTTTTTGAATGGTGTTCTGGACAACCACCTTCAACATTTTTACTCATCAAAAATATGATTTACTTCCATTAGTGTTTAAACTATTTAGAAATTATTCAGTGTATAAAGTTATGAGGAATTGCTTTAATGGTTTTGTTACTTGGGTTTTAAAGTTTTGTTTTATATTGTTTTTTATTTTATTGTATGTTGCAACACTTTGGGTATAAGAAGAGCACATTATAAATAAATGTAGTATTATTGTGTGATAGTGAAATTAATATGGATGTAGTGGATATGGATGCAGCTACAACAGAGCATACTGCATATTGTTTTTTAAGCACTTTTTTAAACACTGTTTTGCTAAATTATGTATCTTATTAGCATTAACTCAAAATTTAAGTAAAATGAAAAAAAAAAAAAATTAATTAAAAAGTTAAGCTACAAGCCAATTCTATTAGATTCTGTCATATACATATTACACGAATGTTTAGTTGAATTAAATTATTTAATAGAATTGTTCTTATTAGTATACATCAGAAAATTGCATAATCACTCATAATATTTGTAAAAATAATATTAATTTATTTAGGAATTTAGTTTTTTTTATATGCTTATAATGTATGCTTTTAGTAATTTATTTAGAATAAAATTATCAATAAATAAAAACCTTTTATCTATTTTCTAAAAAAAGACCATTTCCTCCAAATATTTTTTTATAAATATTGTTTTTGATTTTAGTTAATTCTTTAGTAATTTAGTATTTTTTAGTCTTGCTTTTATATAAACAAGTGTATCAAAAGGTCATATTTTGTTGTTGAATTAACTGTACTGTTCTTGATAACTTTAAGGGAATAAGATTTGATAAGATTGATAAGATTTCAGAGAAAGATTCTCATATTGCATTAAGTCCCAAGTCAACCCTTGGTACAGTAAACTCTTTCTGAACTTCACCCTGTGTTCAGGTGTTTCCAGCTGGAAGTGCGGGAACAGGGTGCAACAGCTCTATGGGCTCTGGCAGGACAAACTCTGAAGCAACAGAAACTCATGGCAGAACAGATGGGCTACCTGGTCATCCTTGACCTTCTTTTGTCCTCTTCAGACAAAATGCAATATGTGGGTAAGGCCAGATACAAATTGGTCTCATTATACACCGTCCCAAAAGAGATCACCCAGTTCCATCCAACCAATCAGTCACCCTTGAATGTAAGTAACACTCTCGCTGCAAAGCTGTCATCCAGACAGAAGAAGCACCAAATGCAATAAAAACAGCTTCCCATTGACTACGTGTTGACAGGCACTGGATAAACTAAGCAGATTGACTACCTGAGCTTCTCCCTGTCACTGACAGAACAGGTCTGGTCCAGCGGGTAAGCGGCCAGCACTTCCTGTCTTGAGACAGCACTGATCTGTTAGACTCATAAGACAGGAAGGCATGCACAGTGGAATGTTATTCCCCCTGTGGGTTTCTCTGTAAACATTGCTTACAAGAGTTGCTGTGTCTCTTGTATTGCTATTAGTGTTAAACTATGACCCGATTACAGGCTGTGATTCCAAAACGATGCTTTATTCCAAGAGTGCTTCCTTTTCAGTCAGGTGTCTGGATCGTGTCTCCCCTGGATTATCTGTTAAAACATTTTGTCAGACAGATGTTCCCTCAAACTCTTTTTCAGACAGAACTGTCCGCACCTTCATAACTGTGGAAGCTTGTTTCTGCCACGGAATAAAAAATTATAAATAAATAAAAATATAGTGTAAATATACTGACTTTTTTCTTGCAATTGCGAGTTTATATCTCACAATTCTGACTTTTTTCTTAGAATTCTAAGTTTACGTCTCGCAATTGTTTTTTTTTTTTGTGAAGTCACGGAATAAAAATTAAGTTTACATCTCACAATTCTGACTTTATTTTTCTCTGAATTCTGACATATCTCAAATTCTGAGTTTACATCTCACAATTCTGTTTTTTTTAAGGTAATTGCAACTTTTTATCTGTTTTTTAATTGTAAGTTAACATCTCGCAATTTTGAGTTTATATTTTTCTCGGAATTGAAGAAAAAAAAAATTGAATTGTGAGATAAAAAGTTGTAATTACCGTATTTATGCCCTGGAAGAAACAAGCTTCCATTCATATTGTTACAAATTTTGAACAAATCCCCCCCACCCCCTTGTTTGTGCATTGGTAATATCTCACACCTTTTCTTCCATGTCTTTGATATGAATAGCTTTGTGTTACAGCGCAAAGGATTAAACGTTTGTTTTGGTTGCAGGAGTGGCACTTAATACTAATAAAAAGACTCAAAAGTTTATTTGCAGAGAAAAGGCCATTCCTACATTATTAGATCTTTTAAAATCCCATGAATCTCTGGAGGTCAAGGTAATGTTTCGTTTCAAAAATTAAATGAGATTAAAACAGGAAGTAACTTCATAGTATTTTTAAATCACATTAGGTGCAAGTGGCTCAGACTCTCGCCTGTGTGCTGCTGGGGAACCAAAAACTCCAGAGGGAATTCTGGGAACAAGAGGACTTCTCTTATGATATCATTCTGGAGCTCATGGGGGCTGAAAACAAAGTAATTTAAATTTTATACCACTTTAACCTTGGTTTGAAATGTTTCATGGTGCTCATTTGATGCCACTGATATTCTGAATGTGTGAGCTGCTTAGCAAGTCTTCTCTTTCAGAGTATTTGTCTGGATGCTGGACATGCATTATCTCTGTTTGTTTACAACAACAAAGTGCAACATAAGGCAATTCGACAAACAGGAAGAATTCTAATGAACACATACGAGACTTTTTTGAGTTCTGACAATGAGACAGAAAGTGCAAAAGCTGCATTTCAGGTATTCAGAAGATTCAGAACACACACATTGGGGTCCAAAAGTCTGAGGCGGATATCAAAAATGCATTAATTTTACATTCTTTTCAAAATAAAATATTGCTGAATAAATAATTAAAGGGGTCATATGATGTTGCTAAAAAGAACATTATTTTGTGTATTTGGTGTAATGAAATGTGTTCATGCGGTTTAAGGTTAAAAAACAATCGCATCATATGACCCCTTTAAGATAGTATTGATTTGACATCATAACGTTTTCTTTTGATCTTCAAACTCCAAAAAGTCGTGGCCTAATGGTTAGAGAGTTGGACTTGTAACCCAAAAAATGAAAACAATGAAAGACTTTCAATGTGATCTCAGACATTGTATGTTTTCAAGAAACCATTTACCATAGTAATGAAAATGAACAGATGTTATGGTTATTATGATGTTGTGTAAAGGGCTGAAAAAAACAGTTAATTTAACTGACTCCTCATTTGCTCAGTGCTCTGGGTTACCTGACCTCCAATTGATATGCTCATCGACAACTTCTGGCAAAATGTAGAAAATCCCCTCACATATATGACCTCCTAATGGAGAATTTAGCTGAAGAAGATGCCAGAATATCGCAATTGTTTACAGCAGAGTTTGAAAGACAGAGAAGAATAGGGTTTCCATCCCTAAGGTGCATTAAATTTTGACAGGAAGTAGCTAAATATGAGGCCTTTGATAATTCACAAGCATAATTAGTTTACTTTCTGTTTTCTCCATTGCAGTTTGGAGATAAATGGCGGCCCTCCTGTGCCTCATCGTGATAATAAAGGTATTTCAATTGAATTATGTATGACATATTGTGATGCTGGCTAGAGCAATGAGGACTATATCTCACATACAGATGTTTGCGCTATATCATTTCTCACCAGGACTGGCAAAGAGAATGAACGCTAGGTGTAGTCAGTCTGCAATTGGGGACAGAGAAACACCAGCTCTTTTGCCACACCATGCAAGACAGAGGGCCAGAACTGCCAACCCCAGAGTCAGAACGGGACAGACGTCCTGCCACAATGCCCCAAAACAGAGGTTAAATTAAAACACCTGAAAGGTCAAGAACTCCAGCACTGCCATTCACACCAAAAGGTGACTGAAAAGTAATAACATCATAAACTTTTAATTAAAGCATATGCAAAACAGAACCATTTAAATTTCTTAAAATAAATAATCTTTTATTAATATGTAGGAAATGTTCTTTCGACACAATGTCAAGAATTTATCCTCAGTTTTAATGGGGGAATTTTGATTGCAGCATCTTTAACTTCTGAAGTGATGTCTAATCCAAGTGGTGCCCTAAAAATAAATGAAAAATGTCGTTACATTAAAACAGACTCTTAACATATACAATCAGTGCTGGGTAGATTACTTACAAACTGTTACTGATTCCAAATTATATGATGAAAATTAGTAATGCAATCTATTAGATTTTACACATTTTAGGTAATCTAATCAGATTACTTTTGACCTTACTTGTTTTATCACATAGATTTGAATAGATTTATTTTGTACCACATTGATATAAAAATACAAAGAGAAAGAAAATGTTTTCCATTCTTTTGCATTAAACATCACATTACATCAGGGTTTCCCAAACTGGGGTTTGTGAGTTGATGAAAAGCCAATACTTAATTAAATCATAAAAATGTAAAAAAAAAAAAAAAGATTACAAAGACAAACCTTCTTTTTTTTTTACTTAAATTGTGCACAATAAGATGAGAAACATGCATTGAAAATGTGAATAAGTCCAATTTATTTACTAACAGAGCAAATGCCATTTTAACTTACTTGGGTTCATAGTTGACCTCTTCGCAATGGGACATGATCCCCTTTCCTTGCTTTAGTCTCTCTATGCCATTCCTAACAACAATAGTGAGGAACAAAAGTCAGTGTCTTATGCATGTCATCAAGGCTGTAAGGCAATGTGCACCATTTTATGTTCTTACCATGCAATCATGACTCCATTATCAGTGCAAAACTTTGACGAAGGGCAAAGCAGATGCAATCCAGTGGCATCTGTGACAATTTTCAGAGTCCGTCTGATGTATTCATTACTTGCTACTCCCCCTGAAACAACCTACAAAGGGGCACAAGTGGAAGAGTAGAAGTTTTGGTTGGGATAGAAAGGTTGGAGTGGAATTTTTTTACCAAATGTCAATTCACCACAGGCATTGCTTGGTAGAAGTTTTTAAATATTGTAAAATGATTAAGCCAAGTTCGAATTAATGTTAATACGAAATGCCTCAACCGAGTCCTGGAGTGCTGTGAACTTAACAGAGTTGGATTATGCTGTGGTAGAAGACCTTTGGATTTACAGTACAAAATGGCACGATGTGTTCGTTTGGCTATATGAGAAGCCATAGTGTGTTGTGAGGCAGCGGCGATGTCTTTAACGCATGATAATAACTGACCTTTTTCAACACCTGAGGAAACATAACATTACAGTAATATAATACTGGTTAGGATTATATAAATACGAATTTTATTCTAATACATTGCAATTAGATAAAACATATACAGCACATACAAATAACCATTTTTTAAATTTGAGCTTAACCATTTTATTGATACTTCAATATGAATGAATATATATATATATCCATAAAATATTTAAAATCTAATTGAAAACCCAATATTTGTGTGCTGTACATTTATATAAATACAGTGTATATATATATATATGTATACACACACACACACATATATATATAATTTATATATAATTTATACAATTTATATATAGCCTTATTAGACTATTGCATTGCTATTCCAATTAATTGGTGTCAATATGATTAATGTTAATGCCAATTAATAGTCAGTCAAGTCTCCTGTGTATTTCAAATGTGGAGAGATATTTGCATCATACGCAGAGTTGCTGCCTGTTTACGGTTTTTCAAATCAGTCACTTATAAGCTGCCATTTCAGTCGGGATGCTGCCTTAAAAGGCAGCTGTCTATGTAGGCAGCTCACTAGCTTTTGGAAAAGAACCTGTTTCTTTTGTTTAAAAGGAATAGATAAAGTACCTTCTCTCTCTTTTTTGCTTATTGCCAGTGTCACCTGGTTTCGCAAACCAGCAAAAGAGAAATTGCAGTCGTAGAGCTCCTTCGATCCCCCTCTTTTGCCAGAAGCTCTATGGCTTGTCCACCACTCAAAGACGAGCACTCTGGGTGATTCCTAAGAGAAAGTCTTCTAGCAATCTGTCGTTGAAAAGAAAGATAAACAATTTATATTATAAACATCCTGCTGCTTTCCTTGTATTTGAAACTGACATGATAGCCTGATACCTTATCTAAAGTGTCCCCGGCTGCTGCATCCAATGTTTGCCCCAGAAGAAGAAATTCATCTATTCCTTTGGCCAATGCAAGAAGAGAATGACCCCCGGAGACAAGGAGCACAAGAAAAGGGAAGTCTACGAGGGGTGTAGCATTCTTACAGTGAGGGCATGTGCCTCCATATGGTGTATAGGGATGAACGGCTTTTCATGAAGTCTCACAAACTTCAGACTGAAATCCAAGCCGATCCCTAAGCTAAGGGCGAGACCAGGCTTCACTGTTGTGGCCACAGCTGTGAGTTCACTGGGTTCAATGCCACTTCTGTCTAAGGCCTCCTGGACAACTTTAGAGATGTTTTCTCTGTGTAGGCGTTGGGCCACAGTTGGGATAATTCCACCCGCGCTGTAAGAGAACGAATTGAATTAAATTAAATGCACCATAATACACCATTACCTGAGTCATTTTTATCCTTATCTTATGTATATAAATATATAAGGCAAATTGTATATTTTTAATCACCTTTTTGCTATTTCTGGAGTTTACTTAAATAGTCCTGATCTGAAAATGGCCAGACTTAATGAAAAAACGTATAAAAATATAATTATATTAAAATGTTTGTTTAGATGACAGAATTCACGAAAAAAAAAATTATGAGGGTTTTTATATTAGGTATATAAAACCAGCATACAAAGCCATTACTAACACTACTGTCTAAAATCCTGCGAACTTCCTTTTTGAAAATGAAACTGTTTCACCTCAAAATAAGTAAAATTGTAAGTTAAATAAGTAATTCATAGTAGAATGTCCAAGCTGTTCTTTTCTATACAGCAACAGTGAATAGTAACCACAGCTGTTATTTTCAGTGAATAACAACTTTGCTTTCAATCAGTTTCTTAAACAAAGCTATTATAGCTCAAGAAGATAAGTCAGTGTTTTTATTGCTCACTAAAACTAAATTGTTTTTCTTAAAATAAGACCGACATAAAATATAATTCTAAGATAAAAAACTAAAATGAAAATTAGAAATGTTGCCTTGGCAATTGAGTGAAAAGATAAGTTGAAGTACTAAAATTACTTAAACTAACACAGGGGAAAAAAATAAAGGGAAAAAAAAATCAATATTAAAAAAATGAAAAATTATAAAAGCAATTAACAAAATAACTAAAACGGAATGAAAACTAAAAAATATAAAATAAAAGCTAATTTAAAATATTGATACTATAATACTATACTATTAGTTCATAAACAATACTAAAATAACCCTACTTGAAGTATAGTGCACGAGTCATATGGACCATTTTTATGATGATTTTCTTTTTAAGACCTTGGAATATCGTGATGGTGAATATTTAACCACTGAATGGCCTTTTTGAGATAAATGTTCCTTTAGCATAATGAAAACATGTGATTAGTATTACTCTATGTATCAACTGAGGTTATTTATGAAGTCAGTGGCTAGCCTTACTCCAGGTGTGTCTGTTTCTGAGAATGCAGAGATTCCCCCAGAATCACTCCAGTCTCGTCCAGCACAGCCGCTCCGGTCTCATCGCAGCTCGTCTCGATCCCCAAAACTAACCTAGAGCGCACTGTACTGAAGACTCTTCCTGACGTGCAGCGCTTCATCCAGCACCGAGCTGCTCCATTCAACACTGACGGTTCACTGTCGTTAACACTGGTTGATTTAACTCGACAGTAATCTGAAAGGTTACATACGCTTCAACAATTCAAATGACTCGAAAACACCGCTAAACTTGTCTTTCCTTGTAAAACTTCATTTATGACCCCGTCCGATCAAGGCGTTACATATAAATAAGCTCTACTCACAACAAACGAAGTTGGGTTCCGATAGACTTCCTTTAAGATGAAAATGATAAATAGTAGAGAAAAACAGATGCCTGGGCCAATTTGATAAATAAACAAGTACGCTAATAATAATATCATAGCTAAATTACTAATACGTCCAAAATAAAAAACAATACAGGAACCATTATCTCTTGCGCCTGTTTCCATCGGGATAATAATACAGGAGGGATGAAGTCTAACATGGGCGAGATGTTGTACACTAAATAAGATGAATTCTTCACACTTGGCTGCTGTAAAGTAGGTTCTATGACAATTTCCATCTATTATTTGATATTTGATACTTAAAGTCCCTTCTTTACTCTTAATAAGGTAAAGGCCTATTAGCTCCACGTGCATTTCTGAATTCAAATTCATTCATTCTGTGTTTTTGTGTAGCCTAGTTGACAAATAGAAATAATAGAAATGCACACACACACATATATATATCAGTGGCGTGCGGTGGTGTTTTAAAATGAGGAGGCAGTTATATACATACATACATACATATATATATATATGTCACATTTTCCTGGTTAAATAAATATCACATAAATATAATATCACATTTTTATATTTATTACAAAATAATAACCAAAGGCAGTAACAATTTGAACAATATATTTGAAACAATTTACAATAAGATTTCATTAGTTAACATTAGTTAACTACTTTAGTTAACATTAACCAAGAATAAACAATAGCCTACTTCTACAGCATTTATTAATCTTAGTTAATATTAATTTCAACATTTACTAATGCATTATTAAAATCAAAAGTTGTGTTTGTTAACATTAGTTTATGCACTGTGAACTAACAATGAACAACTGTATTTGTATTAACTAATATAAACAAAGATTAATAAATAATAGATGTTCATTGTTTGTTCATGTTAGTTAACACATTAAATGACACCTTATTGTAAAATGTTACCAATATTTTTTTTATTTGTGAACTGATGTTCAGCTGTTCTTTTTAATAGGCAACTTATTTTCGGGTCATCATCATAAAAGCTCTGTAAACACTGCCACAGACACGAAGATATGTATTTCATTTCATCACGCTGAGCGCTCACTAAAAACTGACGCAGTCATCACGTTTTCAGACCATTTCAAGTTTTATTTTGACGTGACACAAAGTAGTGGTATCTAAGCAGGAGAGTTGTTTACTTACTTTATAATTAGTCAATAACACCATCATTTTCTTCATTCAGGCGAGAGCTCGCACGAAAACAAGAGGCGGGATTTATCACACGAACCAATCACATTCAATCATAACAGATCATTGCCTCCTCTCACGTGACTTTCCCCCATTCATCTCAATGAGCCTCCAGAAAAGTCACTGCACGCTTTGATGTCTCTGCTGAAAGTCTATGGACTGAAGGGAGGCAAGCCTCCGCTTAAACTTTACCTGCGGGTGTCGCTGTTTGACAGTGTTACTTTATAAAAACGAGTGACTTTTATACTTTTAATGCCATATTTAGTAATATTTGCGATTTATGTTTGTAATATCGATTATTTTCTCATCCAATTTTTTTGAGGAGACACTGCCTCCCTTGCCTCCTCGGAGAAAACGCCCCTGATATATATATATATATATATATATATATATATATCTGTGAGATACTGTATATATATATATATATTACCTTTCGAAAGAGTTTTTGTTGAAATTAAGTTTTATTCAAAAAGGACACAGGAAATTGATTAAAGTGACAGTAAATACATTTATAATATTACAAAATATTTATAAATGTGTATTTTTACATTTCTGTTAATCAAAGAATCCTGATAAAATGTATCATGGTATCCTCAAAAATATTAATCCGCACACCGGTTTTCAACACTGATAATAAGAAATGTTTCTTGAGCAGCAAATCAGCATATTAGAATGATTTAGGAAGGATCATGTTACACTGAAGACCGGAGTAATGGAAATTCAGCTAGGACATTACAGGAATAAAATATATTTTAAAATATGATATAATAGAAAACAGTTATTTTAAAATGTAAAAATATTTCAAAATATTATTTCTTAATGACATTTAGAAAATCTTTCCAACCTCAACTTTTTGAGTAATGGTGTGTATTCTGATTTTTAGTAAAAGCTTACATGACAGTGTATGATTTACATCAAATGTATTTGGTATTTCACACAATTTATTTTTCTAATGAACAACAGTGTTTCTAATACTTTGCAAAGTTTTATTTGTTTGGAGCATGTCATACAACACATAACAAACTATGATCATACCTTTTCTCAAAACAAAAGGACAAAACAATTGGCACAGCTGAGCCTTCGCAGATATTGTCAAAAGACAAGAAAGTGAAAAAATACAAATAGTTTAATAGGTCTATGTTACAGTTTCTCAACTTCAATAATACTGTGACAGAAAAGAGAGCAAAGAATCATGATGGTTTGCTGAAGCTTGGTAATGATCCAGAGTTTTACAATGACATACTGAAATTGAGCTAAAAGTCAACATGACATTTTCTGATTCAAACAGAAGATGAAAGAATGTAGGGAAGAACTTGATGTTTTGTTTCAGGGGCAGAGGAAGCTGTTCATATATTGGGAAGAAATATTCTTTGAAATAATGTGTAATAAAAGTTCTATTTTTGATTTCATGTTGACTCTAATGAATGTGAAAGCACTTAAAAGCCAAAAAGTTTTGTTAATGTTAATATTTTTTCATCGTCACTTGTACGCTGCAAGACATTAACTAAACAAAACTATACATAGTATTGTGAAATCATGCAAACTGACTTTTTATTTTTCTCAGAAGCAATGAAAACATTAACGAAACAGCAGAAAGGTTTCATGGCTTTTAAATGAGTTTAAAAACACCTTTTGTCAATTCATGGCATTATCTAAGAATGTATTCAGAAATGTGAAGTGACGCTAAAAGCATAAATCTATCTCAGTGTATCAGTGTTGTGAGCACATTTGAACAAACAAAAACTAATTAACAAAAAACTTTAACCATGAAACCTGGGCCAGCCCAGATCCACAAGGATCACAAAACAACGAACAAAAACACATTAAATATCTTAAGTTATTAATGCTTGTAGAATTGTCCTCCTAACATCTCCCTGCAACAATTTCTCAAGATATATCAAACAAAGAGACTCACAATTACACAGACTGTACAAAACTGCTAAGTGTACACAGCTGTGGTACAAAGGGTTATCTCCTCTCCCAAATCAGGCAACAGTTGGTCTGTGCCCTCTGAACACTGGGCTTAATACTTGTTTATTCCAAAGATCCTGACTCCATGGAGTTGTGGCAGTTTTGGGATGAGAACACTCAAAAGCGAAGCTGTGTTTATCACAAAATGAGCTGTGTCATATTTTGTGTAAAAGCTAGCGAGGAAATATCTGCAAAGAAAAGAACAACAAGTGTTACACTTCAAAATAAGTACAGGATCCTATATAATAAAGGTCTAATAAATATGTCTATAATATTCAATATTCGCATTTCGGATGGGAAAAGTTTATTTATTGTTTTTTTGTATTTAGTTCAAAATGTTGTGCAATTGGATGGTTGGTGTTTTAACACCAGGCCAGTTTCTTGGCTATTTTCATGGTTGAAATAGTATAAAAGAGCCATATAAAAAACCTATATGTGACCCTGGACCACAAAATCAGTCTCAAGTCGCTTGGGTATATTTTTAGCAATAGCCAAAAAAAAATATTGTATGGGTCAAAATTATCGATTATTTTTTTATGCCAAAAATCATTAGGATATTAAAGGGGTCCTATTATGCTCTTTTACAAAGTCTTGATTTTGTTTTGGGGGTGTACTAGAACATGCTCTCATGCTAGGCTGTTCGAAAAGCACATTATTTTTTCCCTTATGACTGGTTTTGTGGTCCAGGGTCACATATCAGGTCTGTTAAAAATGTATTTAAGAGTGTAAATGTTGTGCAAAAGATGGCGAAAATAACTTACAAAATGATTGGTGAGATTGTAAAGAATTTTCTAGATGATGTGAACTGCACGCCATAGTCCAGCTGTTCCCAGTGTGTGAGAAGTCTTGCCTTGCCCTGGTCTGGTGTTTCAAATGGTGTGCCTTTCACTGCATGCATAAACACATACATACCCTGTGGGAAGATTGAAAGATGATCCAAATGTCATACACACCATTCTCAAAGTTTGTAACAATGGGATGTTCCTTAATATTAAAGGGACAGTTCACCCAAAATTGAAAATTCTGTCATTTACTAATGTCGTTCTAACACTGTATGACTGGTTGATCTTCAAAACACAATTTCAGATATTTTAAATGAAACATGAGAAGTTTCTGTCCTTCCAGTAGCGCTTATAGCATCTGTATAGAGATGCTAAAAAAGCTAGAAATTAAATGTAGCATTTAAAAAACAAGCTGTATTTAATTTTTACGATTTTTTTTTTTTTTATGAAATACGAATTTTGAATAATGAAAATTAGTTTGTGTCTACTTATTCTATTCATCAGTGTTTGAACCATTAAAGAAAAATCACATTTTCCATATTTAATTTCTGGGTTAAAAATGAAAAATGAATGGACGCAAAAGTACACAGACCTTGTTGTCCTCTCTTCATGGAATGCTATCGTATGGCTTCAGAAGACTCTGAATATCATCCCTCCCTCTTATAGCTGTAGACTTACTACACTTACTAAATTTGTCTTCCATGTCAGGACAACAGAAACATTACATTATCCCTAAGAATAGTTTGGCTTTATCATTGTGATGCAAGCTGTAATACATCATCTTGTACCAGAGAGCTTAAACTTGGTTGGTGATGTCATGCTGTTGACCTTGAATCTTTGTGCGAGCGAGTCCTTACATAATGCCACAAAGACTACTAAGGAAGCATCAATTGTCGAGACTCCAACTGGCCTCAGGGCACTGCTGAGAAAATGACAATCCATAGACAGGGAAATGAAATGCAATATAACAAAGGATTATTCAACAGGGGACACTTACAAAATTGTGAATAACATTTGTGAGGGTCCACACAACAGGAACACTGAAGAAAGGAATGCTCAACAGTACAATGTGAAGCATTCCTACACCGAGCGCATATGTCAGCCATATCCCCCGACTGTTCATCACACGGGTGTTTGGGTTCACTTCACTGTGGGCCACACCGACGTTCATCTTGCTTTTCTGTCGAATAGACAAAAAAAAAAAAAACATACTGTAAAAAGTATTTTTCTAAGTTGTAAATAAAATGGTTTACTGGAGTACATTTTACAAGAAAATATTAATTCAGATTTTCTATTACAAACTGCAAACTGTTTCTACACCAGATTTTTTAATGTAGTCCAAAATGTAAAACTGGAAAGTGTCAAATAATACAATATTTTCTGCATAGTGTAAAAAAGCTGTATAAATAAAATAAACATACATAATACAATACATAAAATTAATAAAACATAACATTCTTCTTTAAAAAAATTGTAAGAAATGTATAATTTCTCCCCCCCTAAATGATTAAAACTGACAATAAAAAAAGAACCAGCATTAAATTATTTGGCTAATCAATCGATAAATTGACTAAAATTGATAAAAGTGTGTTGTGATAAAAGTGTTTCTGTTGTCTCATCATAACTAAAAGTTATATGTCAGTGTAAGACAGTATCTATTTAGCAGTAGTCTAGTTAATTCCAGTGAAATAAGATGTAAAACGGCTAACTATTCAAATTAATGATCATTTATGCACTACTACAATCTATAGTCTGCAACTGATGTTTTATGGCTTTAAAAGTACTAGTTAAGAATAGAAGCTGTCTTACAGATGAGGTCTTGTCTATATGCCAACAAAAGCATGTTCACAAACTTACAATGGGGTGATTCTTTGTAGTACTTTGCCCCAATGCATTACTGTTCGTGCCGGCCAACTTATTCAAATTATTTGCAAGAGTTTGGTTCTTCTTTGGAAGAGCAAAAAGGGTGGAAGTGACATTTCATGGCCTGTTTTGTTTATCCGCTACGGTAAACATTCTGGGCAGCTGTTTGGAAGTCAAAGTTCAATGTTACCTAATATACAGCTTATTTGTTTGGTTGTTTCTCATCTCAAGATTTCTCACCAAAATCATGGCTTGGTCTTGGTTTCTACTCAACAAGTCAATTGCTTCTTGATCTATTTTACAATTAAAGAAAGCATCCACAGCATAATGCCATTATTTTATCTCTTATTATTGCTCTTCTACAAATAAATGCAATAAAAGCAAAACAGATTGAGGTCAAAGGTTGAAGCCCTGCTACTGCAACATCTGTCAATAGCCACTCGATTGATCCTCCACTCATTGATTGTGTATAAGTATGTAATATATATTTAGAATGTATTTAAAGGGGTCATATGATGCGGTTTCAAATTTTCCTTTCTCTTATAAGTGTTACAAGCTCTTGGTGCATAAAGATCTGTAAAGTTGCAAAGACTAAAGTCTCAAATCCAAAGAGATATTCTTTATAAAAGTTAAGAGTCAGCCACGCCTACCTAACACGCCCCCACATGTCTACGTCACGATGTGGGAAGATTTGCATAACGCCGCCCAAATGTTCACGCAAAGAAAGAAGGCGTAACTTTTATTATAGGCGTAACTGCCGCCATGTCGTGAAGGCGCTGTGTGTTTCGTTGTGAAAGCGAAACTACTTTGTTTGGCCTTCCAAAAGAGGACGACACTCTGCCACACAAGCCATCTTTTCCCATGTGGATGGGGCAGAGGCCCACGGATACGTGCGCTCTCCCCCATCGAGGAGACTGTTGCTGCGTGCCTGTGTCCTGCAGCAGCCAAGACCCTAGGCTCGGACATCAGCCTCCCCTCGAAGCCGTGCAGGACGACCGCCCACCTCGCCAATAAAGCATATGCGTCTGATGGCGAGGCGGCTTCTGCGCTGCACGCCATGGTGGTGCTGCAGGTTTTTCAGGTGAAGCTCCTGCAGGTGGCGGAGGGTGGAGGCCATTAAGGATCTGCGTCCGGCAACGGACTTCGCGCTGATGGCGACGAAGCAAGCGGCCCAGGCCGTGGGTAAGGCCATGGGTTTTATGGTCGTCCTTCAGAGGCACCTATGGTTAAACCTGGCTGACCTCAAGGATGCTGACCGTAAAGTGCTGCTGAACGCTCCGGTGACTCCCTTCGGTGACGCCGTGGAGTCCATTATTGAGCGCTTCGCGGAGGCTCAAAAGCGCGCCAAAGCCATGAGTCACGTGATGCCGAGGCGTGCTTTCCAGAATCCTTTGGACGGCGTGGGCTTCGGGCTGTTTGCGCATCGCGGTCTCCCGCGGCTGCATCGAAGCTCTGAAGCCGTGGCGCAACCCAGATCTCTTCAGCCGGGGGGTTCCCCTGGGCTTGGTGACGTCGCGCGTTGTAGTCACGACGGACGCATCGACTCGCGGCTGGGGAGCAGTGTGCGAGGGCATGCCAGCTTCGGGGCTGTGGTCAGAACCCCAGAGCCGGTGGCACATAAACCGCTTGGAGCTGGAAGCAGTGTTCTTAGCTCTAAAGGATTTTCGGCCGCAGCTGGAACAGCGACAGGTACTGATTCGCACCGACAACATGTCCGTGGTCTCGTACATAAATCACCAAGGAGGCGTACGTTCCAGGGCTTTGTACAAGCAAGCAGCGAATCTCCTGCTATGGGCGGACCGTCACTTTCTCTCCATCAGAGCAGCGCACATCCCCGGTCTCCTGAACCGCGGGGCGGACATGCTTTCGAGGAAGGGGATTCCTCAAGGAGAGTGGAGGTTGAACCCCGAGTCGGTTCGGATGATTTGGACCCGCTACGGGAGAGCGGAGGTGGATCTGTTCGCCACGAGCGAGAATGCGCACTGCCCGCTGTTCTTCTCCCTGTCTCACTCCCCGCTGGAAGGGGACGCTCTGACATCGCACTGGCCAGCAGCCAGGCTGTATGCGTTTCCTCCAATCAAGATATTGCCACTGGTGTTATGCAAGATCAGGGAGGA
>NW_015549577.1:1507636-1539508 GCF_001515605.1 Sinocyclocheilus anshuiensis
GCAGCGAATCTCCTGCTATGGGCGGACCGTCACTTTCTCTCCATCAAAGCAGTGCACATACCCGGTCTCCTGAATCGCGGGGCGGACATGCTTTCGAGGAAAGGGATTCCTCAAGGAGAGTGGAGGTTGCACCCCGAGTCGGTTTGGATGATTTGGGCCCGCTAAGGGAGAGCGGAGGTCGATCTGTTCGCCACGAGTGAGAATGCGCACTGCCCGCTGTTCTTCTCCCTGTCTCACTCCCCGCTGGAAGAGGACGCTCTGACATCGCACTGGCCGGCAGCCAGGCTGTATGCGTTTCCTCCAGTCAAGATATTGCCAATGGTGTTATGCAAGATCAGGGAGGAGGGGGCTTCCGTGATACTCATCGCCCCGAACTGGCTGAACCAGCCTTGGTTCCCAGACCTAACAGAGCTGCTGGTGGCGCCGCCCTGGCCGATCCCCATCAGGAAGGATCTTCTGTCTCAAGCAAGCGGCTCGGTGTGGCACCCGAACCCGGAGTTATGGAGCCTTCATGTGTGGCTGCTATGGGGATATCAGAGGAGCCGAGCGCCCTGCATTCCCATGTGCTCGACACACTCTCACATACAGACGTCTGTATGCTCTAAAATGGGGAGTGTTTGTGAAATGGTGCCGTGATGTTCATATTGACCCGGCTGCTTGCTCCGTGTCGGATATTCTGTGTTTTCTACAGTACAGACTGGATAGTAGATCTCTACCATCAACTCTGAAAGTCTATGTGGCTGCTATTGCCTCGTTTCGTTCCCCGCTGGGCGGGCAATCGATCGGTTCCCCCGCATCCGCCTTCAGTCCCGCCCTGGGACCTAGAGGTGGAGTTAAGAGCTCTTTCACAGCCACCATTCGAGCCTTTAGCATCCATTGATATGAAGGAGCCATCTCTCAAAAGTGCACTTCTTCTTGCCCTCGCTTTGGCTAAGCACATAGGGGATTTACATGCGTTTTCTGTGGACAGCGACTGTATTCGCTTCGGACCCGGTGACTGCAGCGTCACTCTCCGGCCGAGACCGGGCTACGTGCCTAAATCACTATCTACCCCCTTCAGAGCGCAGACTGTTTCGCTGTCTGCCCTGTCTTCTGAGTCCTCGACCTCGTGTGATGCGGACACTCAGACTTCGGTGTGCCCCGTTAGGGCTTTGAGGATTTACATTGACCGTTCGGCCAGCTTTCGGCAATCTGACCAGCTTTTCGTGTGCTACGGTGGTTGTGCGAAGGGCCGGGCCGTGTCAAAACAGAGACCTGCCCACTGGATTGTGGACGCGGTCACGGCTGCTTATACGAGCCAAGGTTTTGAATGCCCTTTGCACATTAGGGCCCACTCAACAAGAGCCATCGCCTCCTCCTGGGCGTGGTCGAGAGGTATGTCTATTCAAGATATATGCTTTGCAGCCAGCTGGTCTTCTCAGAATACCTTCGCCAGGTTTTACAAGCTGGACGTTCAGTCCTTAGCCTCCCAAGTGCTGTCGGTGAGTGACTGATTCACGTTTATGCTACTTCTATTCATGTGTGTTTGCTGCCTCACACAGTAGTTACTCTGCGCAGCCCTCTATGCTATTGTTGCTGTTATCTGCCCTGTACTCAATGCAGCTTCCTGTTATTAATGTCTGATTCCCTTCATGCTACCATTATCATGTTATGTGTTATGCTGCTAAACACAGTTATCTCTGTGTAGCCCCTTACAGTACTGTTGTTGCTTCTGCCCTGTTCTCAGCGCAGCCTACGTTATTACTAACCAGATATGCAAATTTCGTATACCTGGGCTTTGGACGCTCATTGGCTTATCTCCACTTATCAGCTGCGAGCCCGCCTAACAAGTGTCGCTATTGGTTGTGGGAATTGTGTTTTCCATCTTTGCTGAGTATGTGTGACTTGTACAGGCTGCTCCTAGCCTCTCTCACGGCGGGATTGAATATCGTTCCCATAATGGAGAAATGTCTCCGTGATGTCTCGTGAAAACTCGAGAGGGAACGTCTCCGGTTACTATCGTAAATCAAGCGTAGCGTTAGTTCTGGCAGGTCACGTTAGTCAAGCTCGCATCAGCTGACCTTCAGCTGATCCCCATCTCCCTATGGGAATACGACACCTATCTAAGCATTCATATATAAGGTCCCTCAGTATTATCAGCAGTTTTCGCATTGCTCAATAGCTAATTACCCTCCTCCATCCCCAACTCCTCCTCTGTCAGTCGGGATTCAGCCTTCTGATTCTCCTTGAATCAGACTAATTCTAAAATGTGTACATAAAATGATTGAACTTTAACAATATCTGCAATACATTTATGTTGGTTCTGTTCTGTTTACCCTGGGGGGTTATTGCTGCTCTCCCTGCTCTCATCCATGCTAGGCTGCATGGAGGCGCAGGGAGTTCTTGCCCAGAACAGAACCATACCGCCAATCCAAACTGTATTCTAATTGTCAATCATCTTTGACGATAGTGGTCCTGACAGAACCTCGGTTCCCTGAGAGCGGGAACGAGACATCACAGAGGTCACCGTGTTCGCTGCTCGACCAGTTAAGCGGCGTTCAGTATCAGATTCTGACGGAATTGTCGCGTGCACCGCATTTTATACTGCCTCTCGAGCTCGTCAGTATTTGCATGCGATTTGCATACTTCGCGACAATTGGCCAGTCATTTGGACTGGCGTGAGCCAATAGGACTTCAGGAAAGGTTGGAAGGGAAGGAGTTCCCATAATGGAGAAATGTCTCCGTGATGTCTCGTTCCCGCTCTCAGGGATCCCATGTTACAATAGTAACCGGAGACGTTTTGTCTCGTCGCTCCGGCCGGGACACGGCATCACAGTATGGTAAGGGGCGTAACATTTCCGTCACACGCTTGAGGTATTCGGCCAATCACAATGCACTGGATAGCTGGCCAATCACAGCACACCTCGCTTTTCAGACCAATGAGCTTTCGATGCGTCAATGATCGATGCGTTTCAGAAAGGCGGGGCATAGAGGAGAAACAATAATGTACAGTATGTGGAAAATAATGTGTTTTTTTTAACCTTAAACCGCATAAACACATTTCATTACACCAAATACACAAAATAATGTTATTTTTAGCAACATCATATGACCCCTTTAAAATGACCTAAATATTACATAAAAATTCATGTTGGTTTTTTAGTAGCAGCTGCAGGAGATAAACAAGTCCATGACACAGATAGAGTTAGCAACACAGCTACCTGCCAAAACATTGTCTTATTCCTGCACAGCTTACTGTATTCTTTCATTTAACCACTTAAATAACACTCTTTTAACATGCTTATTCTCCTGTCTGTGCTATTATACTGAGTTGCTTTAGGTTTTGCGCAAGACCAATGCTCTTTATTTAGCATCTACTGCTTTCATAACAAACACCAGTTGCTTTTGTTTCACTCTACTTCCATTAAACACCTCAAACAACAATAAAAGCTCTGGAATCCCCCCATTATCGACCGAATTTGGCCCATTTGGTTTTAAAGTAGCGGCACAAATGACTTGGATTCATAAGAGATAAGTAACGGTACCTTATTTGCGTTCGCGTGAAGCAGGCTGGAGCGCTGCCGGCCTCCGCTGCGGGCACTGCGGGCTGACTCACCGCTCACACTCCGCTACTAGCACACAGGCTATCCCAGCTAACGGGATTATGAGAGCAAACATCGCGAGATTGGCGCACCACGCCCACCAAAGTCATGATGTTTGCAAAATAAAACACCACTAGCGAAGGCATCAAATCAAATTTTTTTGATTATTGGATAAGAATTGGGCTACTGTTAGTTAATCAGTTTTTAATAATGTGTGGAGTTTTATTTGACCATTTCTAATTATAAAAAACCAATAACATGAAAAGATGCTACCATAGTTATACCATAGTTTTGTGGATTTGTATACTTTCTTAGCGATAGCCATAACCATTAAAATGTTCTTTTATTGATTTATAAGCAATATAAATATGTAAACATGAGACAAAGAAAAAAAATCGTCCAATCAAAGCAAAGAATAACAATGACGTAATTTAGGCGCCAGTAAAGTCACATCCGATACTGAAGCGAGTCGTGAAAACATGTGAAGTACACTTGTGTTATGAATTTTTTGGTTATCTTTTAACGGATTATTATTATTTTACATAAAGTAAGAAGATATTTGGCTATTTTAAATACAATTGTTTAACGTATCATAATGCTCATGTCACGGTTGATCATATATGTGTCCTATTAGAATTCATGCTACCCTGCAGTTTTTGTCAATAATCTGCGAAAATGACAGGTTTGTGACCATTGTTGTCTCAATTTTACAATTTTTCTTCTTAGGGAGCACACTATGAAGGCGCTTCCACCTGAGACTGTGCGTCTGCTGTGCAGCTCTCAGGTTATAACGTCTGTCCTGAATGTTGTCAAAGAACTGGTTGAAAATTCACTTGATGCTGGTTCCTCAAGCCTTGAAGTTAAACTGGTAAATGCACGTTGTATCAACAAACATACTGACCAGTATTAGGACACTTATAAATGTATTCATGTCATTGAATTAGACAACAAAATATTAAACCGTTGGCATTTCCTTTAAAGAAGTTGCACTTTAAAAAAACATTTCACAAAATGAAGGATGACACCTGTGTGAACCTGAGGTGATCTGACTTCTTCATATATCCATATCCACTAAAATCAACATTTAGACCAGAAATATTTTAGTTAGCATCCTTAGTTTGCAGATGAAACTTTGTTTGATATCAAATCCAAAGTGTCCAAATATTGTCGGGGCCACTCTTAATAGCTGTGCTGAATCTGTGTTCATGTTCCCTTGTGATCAGGAGAATTATGGATTGGATCGCATTGAAGTCAGAGACAACGGTTCTGGAATCAAAGCTACTGATGTTCCTGTGATGGCAGTAAAACACTACACGTCTAAAATCTCCTGCCACGAAGACCTGGAGCGCCTAGAGACTTATGGCTTCAGAGGAGAAGCTCTGGCATCCATATGTGCCATATCAGAGGTTACGTCTCGCTAATTCATGTTTGATTTTATTGCTTGAGTGATGCACAATATAAAAATTGTGGAGTATTGTGGCTGAAACATACTAAAATAATCACTAGCAGTAATTTGAAATCAATTCAGGCAGGACTACAATATAATGTAAAGTATGAAAAAAAAATACATTTTTGAAATCTGATAAGGATTATGTTAAATTAAAGGTAAATTAAAATTATTTTAATGATTTAAATGTAAGTAAAAATAATTAGTGGTATTAAAGAAGAACTTGTGAGTGCTAGATGGTGGAAAATGTACAAATAGGCAGAAATTGTTTGCATAATTATTGAATATCCAGTATCTGCCACTAATAAATAAAAAACGCTAATATTGGCAGATAACTACAATGGTACCAAAATATTGTGCATCACCACTGAGTCCATGAAAATCGTTTTTATCATTGAATTACAAAGGTTGAAAAATGTTTCCTCTGTAATTGACCTTTTCTTCACCTACCAGGTGGTCATTACTACTAAAACCGCAGATGATGATTTTAGCCTTCAGTATTCAGTTGATCACAATGGACAGATCGTCTCACAAAAGCCATCACACCTTGGCGAGGGTAGGTGTCTGTTAATTCATTTTTTAAATACTCTTGATTTATGGGAACAGACTGCTTCTAACAGACCTTTTTTCCCTCAGGCACCACTGTGTGTGCAGCAAATCTGTTCAGGAAACTCCCTGTCAGACGGCAGTATTATTCCAACTCTAAGAAATGCAAAGAGGAACTGAAGAGGGTCCAGAACTTACTCATGGCCTATGCTGTTGTTAAGCCTGAGTTAAGGATCACATTGAGCCTCAACAAGGTATGTTATGTTTGTCTTGTGGTTTTGACTGTGCAACTACAATGTCTTTGAACAAGAATAGTGGTCAACCGAGGCGTGTTGCCCAAAAGTCTGAGAATACTTGAAAAATGTGGGATTAAACCTGGAGATATATCAATACTTTTAGGACTTCAGACCATTTTTAAATAGAATATGTCATGATGGATAAAATGAACCTTACACACTTTTGTCTTAAATTACAAGTTGTTGGAAAGATCAAGTAAAAAGTTTTGGGTTTGTGAGACTTTTTAACGTTTTTTAAAAGAAGTCTCTGCTCAAAAATACAGTGAAACAATGAAATGGTGAAATAATTTTACAATTTAAAATGACTGTTTCTATTGTAATATATTTTAAAATGTAATTTATTCCGTTGTTGGCAAAGCTGAATTTTCAGAAGCCATTAATTCAGTCTTCAGTGTCACATGATCCTTCAGAGATCATTATAATATGTTAGGGCTGCACGATAAATCGCATGCGATATTTAATGCGCATCTTGTCAGAAAGCCGGTTCTGTAATCAGCGGTAAATCTCCATCACCTGCGTGCTTTCACATTGAGCAGCATTAACTACACAGAGCCGTTGTTCACTGACAAGCTGCGCAAAAAATCACGCGAATATGAACGTGGTTTTGCGCAGCTCGTCAGTGAACAACGGCTCTGTGTAGTTAATGCTGCTCAATGTGAAAGCACGCAGGTGATGGAGATTTACCGCTGATTACAGAACCGGCTTTCTGACAAGATGCGCATTAAATATCGTATGCGATTTATCGTGCAGCCCTATAATATGTTGATATGATGCTCAGTTTAATGTAATTAATTAATTATCATTCTTTTTATCAATGTTATGTATTTTTGTAGAAACCGAAATACATTTTTTTCTGGATTTTTTTTGATGAATAGAATGTTCGAAACAGCAGCGTTTATTTGAAATAGAAATATTTTGTAACATTGTAAATGTCTTCACTGTCACTTTTTTCTCAATTTAATGAAACCTTGCTAAATAAAAGCCTTATTTTTAAAAAAATACAAAGACTTACTGACCTCAAACTTTTGAACGGAAGTGTATATTTGACCACAAGGTGGCGTCACACATCAACAAATACTGTGGTATTACTCTCTAAGGGTTTTACCCACATTCAGTGACATTTAACCATCACAGGGCATGATATCAGTTGTGCTAATACTGTTCGGCTATCGTTAATTAGAACTTATGTAACTTGTTTATTGCTGTGGTTTCTCACTACTGCATTGACTCTGTGCTTCAGTTTCAATCTCATGTTTTAAATCCTGATATTATTCAGCAAAGATGATAAAAGACATTTTAGCATGCTCTTCCAGTTAACAGATGCATAGATGTAATAGTATGATGTTTATTTAATTGTTTCAAGGTCACAACCAATTTAAGTCCTGTAGGAAAACTCTTGAAGTTGCCCATGCAGAAAAATCCTTCATTTGATAATAAGTGCATGTTATGATGACAGCCTGGATATTTCCAGCATTTAGACATGCTTTAGACATGCTGAACTGTCATCAATTACAGCGTAACCCGGGAAAGTGGACATTTCGCTTGTTTCTCGTCAAAAAATTAGCAATGCAACCGCAGGATGAACCACTAAGCCTTCGAATCTCACACTGCCACATGATCCTAAAGTAACAAGCTAAGTGGTATAAGTTCTCTGAGTGTTTTCGCAAGTCCAATAACAGCCTGGCCTCATGATAGCATGCGTATCTGGCCTTGCTCGATGAGACTTCGCGTACCTTTCATTAAATTCCTATCATTCAGGTTGTAGATCATCGGGGGAAGGTCATACACTCATTTCATGCCATCAGCACTTCCAGGCATATCTCGTATCACAAACTTTGCACTTCACTCTGCATTGGGTTTCATGACTTCTCAAAAAGCTGTTTACTAGTCTGATCTCTTTACAGTCACCAAATTGTATATTTCATAGCAGAGATGTGTGCTGCGGACCGCATGCTTTCAGAAATCAACACCTTGGATATATATACTTTCATGTGGAAGTGCCAACGACAGGCAAACGCATGGGTGTGAAAATATATGCGTAACGGCGCTCCTCACGTTGAAATGACATTTGTGCAAGTAGCTTATTTGCTTGATGCTGCCAGATGGTATAAAATCTTCATGAAAAGTAATGAAAAGTTGGCAAGATCTATCCATGCAGTGCTCCCTGCGCAGTCGGTTTTGTAATATCCAAACATTCCCCAAAGTATAATTGTTTATTGTGAAGACTTGATTGGTGGCTAATGGCTGTTTGCGAGCATGCAATCCCACAGGTGGTCTTATTTTAGGATGACCGAAAAATAACTTGACCTGTTTTATCGTGTTGTTACAGGCTGTGGTCTGGCAGAAATCCAGGGTGTCGGATCACCGAACTGCCCTCATGGCCGTGCTCGGAGCGGCCTCCGTAGCCAACATGCTCCCCATCCAGCATCACCAGGAGCAACCAGAGGTCAGTGAAGCGCTGAGAAAACACGGGCATATTTATCGTTTTCAGCATGAGCAGTAGGGTTCCACAGATGCACCAGCTCTGGGGCTGCCGTGACGGTTTGCGATAGGAAACTGTTTTTTCCACAGAATGTTTTCATAAAGGAGTGTGCTTCAAGGTTCAAACAATCGGGGTTCATTTAGATTGCATGTGTCTTGAACTGACTTTAAACGTCCCTGCACTTCTGTCAGGTTGCTAAACCCAAAGATTCGTGTAACAACTTAATTCCGAACGGCTTTCGTCTCCCTGGAGAGCTGTTTCTCTTTTTCCTGGTTGTGCATTCCGCAGCGATGACTTTTTGCATGAATGACTCAGCATTCTTACCCAGGTTATACCTTATATAAAGCCTTTTAATTTTCAGCATAGGATTCAAATATCTAGCTAAATTGGTCTGTATACATAGAAATACTGTGGCCTTGAAGAGTATATGGACACTTTTGGAGACATCATCAAACATAAAAATGTTTGAATGTCATTGCATAGATGTCAAAATATCAAACCAATGGGCATCTGCAAACAAAATTTGAAGTCAGTTCTCCTCCAGCTCAGACAGGTGTCGTAGCAGAGTGACTACAGATGTTCATTACATTAACTCTGAACATGATTCACTACTGTTTAATAATAAGAAACTGTCCAAATTCTTTGTCTTCACTTTGAACAATTAATATATTGTTGCATAATTTTAAAATGAACAAACGTTTTGTTTTTGTGTGAGAAGTGGTACTTATGCTATTATTATTTTTTTATAAATGCCACTATGTTTGATATGCTGTTAGCTTTGAAACATGTTGAAAAATACCCTAACCTAAAAATCTTTTTTGTTTGTGCCTGAAAAGTGTATTTGTGCTATTATTTCTTTAAAATAAATGCCTCTTTGGTTTGATATTTTGTTATCTAATGCAACTACCTTCATACATTTTAAGGGTGACTTAAGTATCCAAATGCTTTCTGCCTTCACTTTGAAAAAATAAATCCATTCTTATTTCATTTTTAACCTAACATTTTTTTTGTCTAAAAAGTATATTTGTGCTGTTATTTCATTAAAATAAATGCCTCTTTGGTTAGATATTTTGTTATATAATGCAACTACCTTCATTCATTTTAACTGTGACTAAAGTGTCCAAATACATTTTTAGCACATTGCAAATTTTTCAGAGTTAAAATTGTGTTATTTGAATCATATAGGCTATAGAATTCCACATACTGAAAGGCTATGTGTCTTTGCGAGACCCAGTGCGGCGTTTACCTTGCAGCGGTCAGTGACGGATCATGTTACAGTGTCAGCAGTGCACCTATGCACCAAATGTGGCAAACTTTGCAACAAATGCAGCAGTGAATTAAAGGAGCCTTCAGGAACTTCAAAGTATGTGGTGAAAGGGCCTCAGAGGGCCGTAACCTGTCTGTGTTGGCCAGCGGCCACTGCTCTGGCACGGATTTAATACACTGCTGCAAATGCAACGAGCAAGCATTTGTTCAAGCAGATATGTGTTATATAGTATTATGAATTGGTAAAAAACTGTAATCTTGATTTAGTCCAGTTTAGTGACATTTCTCTCACTCACAAAGACACACACATGAAGATTTAATATGTGCTGCATCAGTAGAGTATCTGTGATGCATGCATGTTTTCTGCAGGTGTAACGTGCTCACTGCCTGCGGTGCTCCTCGAAACTAATCCTGCTTGACTAATCTTGAGCATTTTTGGGTCACTCTTATTATGCAGTATATTTTCAAGTATGTTCCCATCATTAATGTATTGGATGGTAATCATAAAAGTTGAAAATCATATTAGTTGTTTTATTTTATTATTATTCTTTTTTTTAGAATTTTACTACTTAGATTTGTTTGGGTATTGCCATTTCTGCCATGTCACTGGGTGCTTTGCAGTTTTAAACAGAAAATTCCAGCTATTTCTTAATTTTTCCATTTCTCTAATCAATATAAAATGTAATCATCATCATTATTATTATTGGTAATCAATTTCACATTATTTTTTATTTTCCATCATTAATGGATTGGATATATTAAACTCACAATTTTAAAACATGGAATCTAAAAATGGAATCTTGTAATTTTTTTGTTCTTGGGTGCTATGCACCTCTAAGATGAAATATTGACTATTTTATTAAGATTTAAGAAATAATCTTGGTATTTTATATTTTCCCCCTTTATCTAATCAAAATATTTCAAACAAAACATCTTTATTTTAGAATAAATTTGAAATCTTTGATAATAACATTATGATGCTTAAGTATTGAGGACAATCAAATACTGTATATTATTATTTTATTAATATTGGTAATCAATTAGTAAATATTTTTGTGCTCAGCTTTATTATCCCCTATCTAACAAAAGTGAGTTCCTTGAAGTCAGTAAGGAAGTGGGTCATTTTTGGGGGGAAATCAACTGCACCCAAACATCAGTAAGTGTTAGAAATGGGTTTGATGAATTCTGAGATGTTTTGTGGTATTAGTTGGTTTGTCACACTGTAAAACATCCCATCCTGTTGGAAAAAATGACAAAAATCTGTATTAAAGTAACTTGACATTGATACTCTCATGCAAGCTAACTCTCAAAAGCTCTTTATTTTCATCCTGTTAGGCATTCTGTCCATTTGCTGTTGTGTAAATATTCAGGCCTATAATTAATAAAGCTGAAGTGCCTGATGTTGACCAGGGCATATGTCTGAAAGTATTTATTTATTTATTTTAAAATACAAATTTAAATTACAACACACGCTTATTAATTAAAAAATGTATTTATAAGATAGCAGAACAGGAATGACCCATGTACCTTTCTTTCTTCTGGTCATTTTTTCCTCCCTTCAAATGAACCATTTGACCTTTTCTACTTACGTCAGCATAACACTCTCTTATCTCCCCTTCTTTCAGCTAAAGGCTCTCCTATCGCAGAATCTGCCTCTCGTTCTATAATTATCTCCCTGTTACGCAGAACTGTATAGGTCATACAGTGCACGCATGACATGGTGATTCTAATTCTCATCGCTGCCCTGTTGGAGAGGATGCTATTGTTGGTGCACACATGGTGTCCTACTTTGATATGTGAGGCTGATGAAGAATGCACACTGCTAGCATTGTCTAAATTTGCTGGCTCATTTACGTGTAATTTAGTCATGCTAAGTGTCCTCTTACAGAACATGCATTTAGTAGAGCGCTGCGTTTTGCATAGAGTCCCTGCTTGCGTTTTGCATTCGTGTAGGAATAATTCTCTGTAGACACACTTCAGTGTTTGGCTCGAGCTGATCTTGGCAGCTCGCTCCTCTCCTGCTGAACGTATAGCAGAACACATTGCGTATACAGCTATGCTCGAAGATGGTTTTCACTGAGTCTTGCCAATGTTCTGTAAAGCCACGTGCCAGATGAGAATGCATGTTTGCTCACCATTTATTAGTTGTAAGTCATCCTAGCATTCTAGGAATTGGTGGGTTTTACCAGGAGTTAATTTAGGGCCTTGAGAGGAGGATCTGTTGGAGTAATCAGTCATTAGGTGCACACTCATCATCAGGTCGAGCCCATGCCAAGACCATTGCTAACCCTTCACCCCACCCCTCACCACTTTTACATGTGATTTTTTTCATAAACCTCAGTAGCAAACAGTGTCATGCATTTCACATTTTGAATCATAATCTTGCATAATCTCAGAAATTCTGAGAATGGGCACACAGTTGTTGAGTTTTATTAAGCTTAAATGTACAGCCAGTTTTTTTTTAAATTTTTTTTTATGCAATAGCAAGTCAAGTCAAGTCAAGTCACCTTTATTTATATAGCGCTTTTAACAATACAGATTGTGTCAAAGCAACTGAACAGCATTAATTAGGAAAATAGTGTCAATAATGCAAAATGACAATAGTAAACACAAATTTTTCAGTTAAAGACAGTTCATCATTGAATTCAGTGATGTCAACATCCAGCTCAGTTTAAATAGTATCTTTGCAATCAAGTCAACGGTAACGGTAATAGCAGTTGTTTAAAAAATGTTAACAATTTAATCACACACCTTTTGAAATTTTTCTAATGTTATTTGCAATTAATTGCTTAACGTGATTTATTGTGCCTAACATTAAAACTTATAATAGTGAATAGCCACATATACATTACTGTTGAAAAGTTTGGGGTCATTAAGATTTTGTTGTTGTTTTCTTTGCTTTTCATAGAAATAAATACTTTTATACAGCAAGCATGCATTAAATAATGTAACAAAAAAAATTATATTTCAAATAAATGCTGTTCTTTTTAACTTTTTATTATTCAAAGAATACTGAAAAAATGTATTGCGGTTTCCACAAAAACATTAAGCAGCACAATTGTTTTTAATATTGATAATAATAAGAATAAATGTTTAATGAGCACTAAATTAGCATATTAAAATTATTTCTGAACGATCTTGTGACACTGAAGACTGGAGTAATGATGCTGAAAATTCAGTTTTGCTGTTACAGGAATAAATCACATTTTAAAATAAATTAAAATATAAAACAGGTATTTTAAAATGTAAAAATATTTCACAGTATTACTGTTTTTACTGTATCAATTAAACAAATGTTTTGTCCAACCAACTTGAACTACTTGAACTTGTTTTAATCTTGTTGTATGGACCTGAACTAATTGCGTGGAAAATGGGCACACAGTTGTTGAGTTTTATTAAGCTTAAATGTACAGGCAGTTTTTAAAAAAATTTTTTTTTATGCAATAGCAGTTGTTTAAAAAATGTTAACAATTTAATCACACACCTTTTGAAATTTTTCTAATGTTATTTGCAATTAATTGCTTAACGTGATTTATTGTGCCTAACATTAAAACTTATAATAGTGAATAGCCACATATACATTACTGTTGAAAAGTTTGGGGTCATTAAGATTTTGTTGTTGTTTTCTTTGCTTTTCATAGAAATAAATACTTTTATACAGCAAGCATGCATTAAATAATGTAACAAAAAAAATTATATTTCAAATAAATGCTGTTCTTTTTAACTTTTTATTATTCAAAGAATACTGAAAAAATGTATTGCGGTTTCCACAAAAACATTAAGCAGCACAATTGTTTTTAATATTGATAATAATAAGAATAAATGTTTAATGAGCACTAAATTAGCATATTAAAATTATTTCTGAACGATCTTGTGACACTGAAGACTGGAGTAATGATGCTGAAAATTCAGTTTTGCTGTTACAGGAATAAATCACATTTTAAAATAAATTAAAATATAAAACAGGTATTTTAAAATGTAAAAATATTTCACAGTATTACTGTTTTTACTGTATCAATTAAACAAATGTTTTGTCCAACCAACTTGAACTACTTGAACTTGTTTTAATCTTGTTGTATGGACCTGAACTAATTGCGTGGAAAAGTTTTCCTTAATTTAGTTAAATTCACTGAACAGGTTATTTTTTTGAGCGTATGATGAGCCAATCCGCTTCAGTCCCGACTTGCATTGAAAGAGTGACTTGAGTCATATCAGAATATTGTAGAAACTTGGAGGTGTTCATGTTTTTGCTCAAATGTGTTTCGCAACCTTTTTATTATTAGAATATCTAATATATTTTTGCATTATATAGTTGCAATCAAAAGTGCTTTCTATCAGTTTTCTCAAAGTGCTGGAATGGTTACAGGTTTTCTGAGCGAGAATGGAACATGAAGCGGGTTTGCAGTTGACTGTTTTTGTGCTGTGGCCGAGATCCTTCTGCCGTGGAAGAGTCCAGAATAATAACCTCCATTCAGTGCACAAAACAGAAAGGACTGGGCCACCTACGCCACCGTAATTGACAAATGTGGCAAAGTATACAGAACATAAGTGTTGATTGTGAAAGTCACAATACCCCTGATGATCAAGTTTGTCAGACTCCAATTAAAATATCCTCTTGCCAGCCAACTGCTGTGCTAGTTAATTCCTAATGGTGAGCTCAATCATCACAATCTAGCCCTAGATCACTGATTAATTTGGAGCCATTTCTCATCCCGCCACTTCGCCGGTGCTGCATTTAGCCAACAGAAACATTGCAAATTTTAGCATGGCCATTTCATAGTTAGGAGATGACAAATGGGTTCTGATAGGACAATGAAGTCTTAATTGGTTACTGCAAAGCGGGCTGAAGGCCAGCAGTGTGTCATTTTGTTTGTTTTGGAAAAAGTTCATAGAAGCCTCAATGTGCCCTGACAGTTAATGAGTATGGTTTGTGGCAGAGAGGAAAAATAAAGAAAAACTACACTAGATTTAACATGGAAATCTAGCTTCTTAATACACGTTTTAAATAAATGTGGATATATGACTCTTTTGGTATGCAGTCATGGCTTGAAAGTGATATTCACAGAAGTCTTATGTTTGTACAGATTGGCATCGATGGATTCTTTCCCAAACCAGGCTCAGATTTAAATTCCACCAGCTCCTCTTCGCCTGATAAAACATTCATCTTTGTTAATAGTCGACCTGTGCATCACAAAGAAATACTTAAGGTAAAGGAACTGCCATATACCCTCAATACTAATTTACCTACATTTATTTGCAGTGTTTGTAAATATAGGAATTTTTCTGTAAAATGAAATGTCATTGACTAGCTGTAAAAATGAGATATCCCAAACCTTCAACATTCATCCATACATTCAATTATTTGTAATTATGTTCAGGCCTACTTGAAATTTACACTACCATTCAAAAGTTTGGAGTCAGTAGGTTTTTTTTTTAAAGAAAAATATTAAGACTTATTCAGCAAAGATGCATCAACTGTATTAAACATTAATAATAAGAAGAAATATTTATTGAGCACCAAATCAGCTGAAAATTCTAAGTTGCATTCAAAGGAATAAATTACACTTAAAATTAAACAGAAAACCGTTATTTTAATTTCTAATAATATTTCACAATATTACTGTTTTCACTGTATTTTTGATAAAATAAATCCAGCCTTGGTGAGCATAAGAGACTTTTTTTCAAAAACATTAAAAAAAAAAATCTTACTGACCCTGAATGGTAGTGTGCCTTTGTAAAACCTGGGTTCATGAACATTTCTGGTTAATGTAGATTTTTTTTTTTTCTTTTTTCAAATCTCCGAAATAAAATTATTTCAATTTCTTAATTCCAAGGGTTATATCTGACATGCAGTAATTATGCAGTAATTATGAACAACTGGAAAAGTCATAGAAATTAATTGGTGAAAAACTGCCTCTTGGGTGTTTGTTCATCAAAACTTTTGGCATAATTTGTTTATGCTTGCAGCTGCCAAAAGAAGTGTACTACTCACAGCTCTGTTTAATAAATTTGACCATGTTTAAAGCAATTCTGTGGATTTTCCTATAGAGCAGTGCTGAAAATACTGATTAAAAATCCATAGATTTTGTCTGGGCCTAGTTCTGTTCTTATCAAATGATTTCTTATTATTTATGATTGTATTGTACTCACAATATTCTTGTGAATGCACATTTACCCTGCAGCTTATCAAGCAATACTACACCAGTGCTCAGTCTAATAAAGAATCTGCAAACCGCCGCTATCCCATTTTAATGATGAACATCACCATACCCGCCTCGACTGTGGACGTTAACCTGACACCTGATAAAACTGAAGTGATGCTACAGAACAAGGTACAAAAAGTTCAGACTTTCTTTCCTACGTTTTTACTTTATGGAAAACTTTGTTCCCTTCATGACAATGTTCCTTAAAATCAAACTTTAACAATGTTTAACAGGAAGGAGTTCTGTTGGCGGTGGAGACTATGTTAATCTCCTTGTACGGGTACTCTATTGGCGATGATGATCTCAAAGCAGGAGGAAATCGCCCTGGCATTAGTTCTGTAGATGTACCTGAACACACTAATGTAGTAATGCCTACACCAACCACAGATATTAGTTTGGATGATCCAGAATTACTTGAGAATTCTCCCCCAAATGAAGATAAACAAGACGGGGAGCTATCCATGAGCAACACTGCAAACACCAGCTCCTCTTCGATTTCAGAGGATTGGGTGATCAACAGAAGCTCAAATGATTTTGACAGTATTAGTTCCTCATTACCTGCTGACGATGTTGTAATGAACTCTACATCTGATCTAAACTGTAACTCCCCAAAGGCGTCTAAGAGTGACAGTGGCCCAGGTCAGGAGATTGAAATATCTGCTGAGAGTTGGAGCACGGGCAAGGCCTTCTCAAATCAAATCACCCGAGAATGCCTAGAAACTGTGAAACTCCATGTCCCGAAAGCACATGAAGACCTTGGAGGGAGTACGAGATCCAGCCCGTCCAAGAGGCCTTCTAACGTCATTATGGAGAAAATGGCCAAGCTGACAGCCTATGAGCTGATCAGCAACCGCTCCGTGCGTCAGCCCTCGTCTGCCTTTTCGCTGTTTGAGCAAGACACCAGATCGCAGGTCCTCCAGGTGAACCCAAGAGCTAGTCCTCAGGATGTCACAAGTGCTGTGAAAGAGAGATGGGAAAGCCTCGGGGAGGAAGACCGCAAGAAGTAAGTTTCCAGATTTCACTCTAGAAGACACAGTTTCCAGTTGTTGTGATTCACTCTCTGTGTGTAGCAAGAGAAAAATAGATCTGCCACTAGCATGTGTAAAATATGGATTGGAAAATCTGCCTGGCCTGGTCATGTTGCTACCTGAAGGAAGAATTGATGAAGTGTTTGTGTTTTCCAGAAGACTGTGTTTGATTACTTGGTTTGATGGTCAATAGGCATGTTTTCCATTGTAAAAGAGGTATTCCATTTTTTTTTCCAAAGAATGCCACATTCTTTCAGTTCCTTCAGGTGCCAGAAGATTCCAGTTCATTCTATACCAGATGATATCTGACTATTTTATTGGTTGTTTATGAGCCCAAGGAATACTCGGGTTGGATATATGGATCTGTCTTTTTTTATCACTCTAGACTGTCAGTCAAATGTTCGGACACACCTACTAATTTTTTGTTATTATTGCTCTTGTCCACATTTTAGAATGATAGTCATCAAACTATGAAATAGCAACAAATGGAAGTATGGGAAATATGTAGTGACGAAAAAGGTTAACCATGTTACCTAGATTCATTCCAGCTCTTCTAAAGGAGTTCCCATGTGCGTTGGACACTCTGGTCTAAGTCATCTGTTTAAAAAATGCTAATTAAACGGCTTCTCTGCATTGGGTTAATTCTTATGTTTTTAAATAAATGAGGCCAGATAGTCACATAAAAAAGGGCTCAGCATACATTACCATTCAAAAGTTTCAGAAAGACTTTTTTGTCTCTTATGCTCACCAAGGCTGTATTTATTTTATCAGAAATAATGTAAAAAACAGTATTGTGAAATTTGATTACTATTTACAATACCTGTTTTCTATTTTAAATAAATATTAATGTAATATATTTCTGTAATGGCAAAGCTGAATTTTCAGCAGCATTACTCCAGTCTTCAGTGTCACATGATCCTTTAGAAATCATTCTAATATGCGGATTTGGTGCTCAAGAAACATTTCTTGTTATTATCAGTGTTGAAAACAGACTGCTTAATTTTTTTGTGATTAATTTTTCCAGGATTTTTTGATGAATAGAAAGTTCAAAAGAACATCATTTGTTTGAAGTAGAAATATTGTTTAACAAATCTTTTCTGCCTATTTTGAACAATTTAATGCATCCTTGCTGACAAAAGTTTAAATTTATTCAAATAAATAAAAAAATCTTACTAACCCTAAACCTTTGAATGGTATTGTACATGGAACTCTTTTAGTACAGTTTAGTACTGTATTTCATAGGTCAAAGAACGGATTATACAGGTCAAAGGTCAGGTCAAATTCTAGAAAGCATTTGATTGGACAAAAATCTATTGTGCAAGATGAGTCATCAAGATTTTGCCCAGATGAGAAACACCGTCTCTGCACCGGACGCAAGTGGCGCGACACGACAAAAGACAATAGAACCCATTATAATCAGTGATGCTGTCTACACTGGATGCGGCGCGATGCGACACGACAAATCCCTGACAGTAAACTGATGCCTTGTTCTATTTCTGACATACTGACACAAAGTACAAATTATTTGCAACAGACGATTTGTCACGTCCAGTGTAGACAGACTGTCGCGTCCGGTGTAGACACGGTGAAAGACTATAAATGTGGCTATATCTGTTAAAAGTGAATTTTGTCAAGTACACTAGCATATAGATGACCTTAAAGCAACTTAAAGTTATGCAACTCAAATTTAGGTCTTTTTAATTCTAAGATCTTTGTCATTTCCTAACTTCAGATTAAGAGCAAAGTACATCAGAAATACTGTTATCACAGTATCACAAAAAGAGGACATCCCCTCCCAGAAAACACTTTAAATCACAGCATGCCAAGTCAGCATAATTAAATGAATGGAAAGTGTATCTCAGCATTGTTAGTGGCACTTATGTAACACATGGAAAAAGACATCTGAATCCTGTTGCACATTACTGCCGTCTTAAAGATGAAATAGGCCTTATCAAGTAACATGCACTTCTGAGAGTTATATTTACATGGATGCATGTAACATGGGTCCATCACATATGGGCATGCTGAGCTAAAGGGTCAGAGATTGTTGACATGGATGTTTGGGGGAGGGAGTACCATGCTTGTTATATTTTGGTTGCAGTGGTCTGATGCAGCAATAAAATGCCTGGCGCTGATCCAGGGACTCTATATGAACTTGGTTTACATCCAAAGTGCCCACACCAAGGGAACATTGCTTTCTTATTGCACGGTTTATGTGCGTTTGATCCTCATTATGAATTCCAGGCTGAAAATGCAAACCGTGCTCCCTAAATGGCTTTCATCATGTATGCGAGTGTCCACTGAGGTCCATTTCAGGAGGCGAGAGAGGATGGCGCCTTCATTTTCTGTGCGCTGTTTCCACACTCGTCCTCTGATTGGAGATATTCTGGTCGGCTACTTGATGTGCATGGCAGTGATATTTTAGTATTGTTGATATACTAGTGTTTCTTAATATTTTGAATTATTATTATTTTTTAGATTTTCTGTTTTCACTTGAATTTTAGCTGAAGTTTTAGTAATTTAGTTGTTATTTTGACATTTAGATAGATAGATAGATAGATAGATAGATAGATATATTTAAATATTTCTATATAGATTTGTATTAAAGGGGTCATGCTGCTAAAAAGAAAATTATTTTGTGTATTTGGTGTAATGAAATATGTTTATGCGGTTTAAAGTTAAAAAAACACATTATTTTCCACATACTGTACATTGTTTCTCCTCTATGCCCCGCCTTTTTGAAACGCGTCGATTTTTACAAAGCTCATCGGTCTGAAAAAGCGAGGTGTGCTGTGATTGGCCAGCTATCCAGTGTGTTGTGATTGGCCGAATACCTCAAGCGTGAGACGGAAATGTTACGCCCCTCACCATACTGTTGTATTCCCTCAGCGACCAGCACGGATCAGCTCTAGGCATGACGAAGTGGATATCGTCCTCTTTTGGAAGACCAAACAAAGTAGTTTCGCTTTCACAACGAAGCACACAGCGTCTTCAGGATATGGCGGCGGCAACAATACTACAGTGAGAATAAAAGTTACGCCTTCTTTCTTTGCGTGAACATTTGGGCGGCGTTATGCAAATCTTCCCACATAGTGAGGTAGATATGTGGGGGCGTGTTAGAACGAGACGTTTTAGGTAGGCGTGGCTGACTCTTAACTTTTATAAAGAATATCTCTTTGGATTTGAGACTTTAGTCTTTGCAACTTTACAGATCTTCTTTATGCACCAAGAGCTTGTAACACTCCAAAGAGAAAGGAAAAATTGAAATCGCATCATATGACCCCTTTAATTTTTGTTTTTGTTTTTTTAGTACTTCAAGTTAAAATTAACGAAAATATTGTTTTGGCAACCAACTAAAATAACTTTTTAACTAGCATGTGTTTTTAATGTTTTAGCTAAGTTTAGTTTAGTTAATGTGTATTTTACCAGTAGTCACAAAAATGTTTTTATGGTTTTAGTTAAAGATATTAACCTTGGTGTTAATTATGGCTACATTTTGTCTTTCTGTGATGAGAGTTGAGGCCATAACATTTGGACACCCCATGAAATCAAAATGAGAGTTTTGAATCCTTTAGTGGATGAGTTTACTCAAAATTCACTTTTAGCTGATATACACTAAATTTACAATCATTCTCTTCTGGAAAAACAGGCTAATGTTGATGACTCATCCTGCACAACACAGGATATTTGTCCAATCAAATGCTGTGTAGAATGAAAATGTCCCTGTTGTGTGACACTGCCTGTGTCTGAAATCTCATACCCTCTGAGTTGCTACTTCTTTTGAATAAGTAATTACATTGGAATCATTAGAAAATTATGTTCTGTATAGTATGAATGTGAGTAGTATGAATGTAATCCAGACATACTACGAGCGTCATGTTGTCATTGTCATGTGACCTATGAACGTCATTTGCGTCGCTTCACTGCCATCCACAAATCATCTCCCATGGCCTCATGGGATAGTGAAGTGTCCTTCAGACACACACTTCAGAATTTGGGAAGAAATAGTAGGTCATCGGGTACTCACTATTTTATGAAACATGTGAATACGAACATACTCCTATGTTTACATACTGTTTTTCACACAGTATATAGTAGGAAAGTATGTGATTTTGGATGCAGCCACTGATTAGCATAAAGCACAGGGTTTTTCAACTCTGGCCTCAAGGTCCACTTTCCTGTAGAGTTCAGCTCCAACATTGATCAAACTCACCTGCCTGTAACTTTCTAGTAATCCTGAAGACCTTGATCAGCTTGTTCAGGTTTATTTGATTAGGGTTGGAGCTGAACACTGCAGGAAAGTGGGCCTTGAGGGCCAGAGTTGAGAACCCCTGATGTAGCAAATCATGGTTCATGTGCCTTAATTAAAGCCTATTGGTAAATGAATGCAGAGATATTAAGCCAAGTTATAAATTGTAGTCATAATAAATTATTGAAGATTTTTTAACTTAAGTATTATAATATGAATGTTCTGTGGTTTCAGTCCTATTTTATACGTAGCTCACAAAACTGTGCCCTTTCCGATGGAAATCCTAGTATATCAGGTTAATTCTTTTTCAGTTTAATTAAAGATAATGGAACCTCAAGTTAAATTATTATTATTATTATTTGTTCTTATATGGAGTCCTGGTGCTGCAGGTATATTCTGGCAGTGCTGATGGTAAAATCTATTTTATGTTTGCATTAAAAAAATGTAATGGAATGAATTATGTTGATTCAATTAAAAATATTTCACTTTGCTGCACAGACACAGCTACTTTTATATGGCCATCAATTGAGAAATTTGATTTAGTGGCAAAACGATGTGGGTTTTTGAAAGAAGTCTCACCGAAAAGTGCTCACCAAGGCTGCATTTATTTGATCAAAAATACAAGAACAGTAAAATTGTGTAAAAAAAGTATTATCACAATTTAATTTATGTAATTTACAATGTAATTTATTCCTGTGATGGCAGAGCTAAATTTTCAGCAGCCATTACTCCAATCTTAAATGTCACATCTTTTGTAACATTATACATATACTGTCACTTTTAATCACTTTAATGCATCCTTGCTGAAGAAAAAAAAATCTTAATTGACCCGTTTGAACGCTAGTGTATACATAAGTCACAATAAGTGTCTGTGGTGCTGGTCAAATGTCTTGAAAAATAATGTGCCATTTTTAGTAGCTTTTTCCTATTTTTTTGTATATGTAAATGTCAACCACAATGTCTGTTTATACATTTTCACTGTGTTCAAAATGCAAGCTTAAGTCCAAAAGCCCTCAGGTCAAGAACTCATTTCAGTGTACATGGCAGGGGATACCCTCAAGCTTCAACCTTCTGCTCCATTATGAAATCATTTATCTCCCCCATTGGCCTCCTACTGCTTTTCTCTTGCATTCAGCACATTTCATGCATTCGTCTTCATTGGTCTGGTTTTATCAGCATTTGCAAGTTGATTTGCATCTTTTTCTTGCACCCGAGCTTTATGCTCCGAAACCATACAGTGCGTTTGAAATTGTGCCCGGTCTATTGTACAGTAGCAAGCTCTGTGCAATGGCACAGCTGTTAATTGGCAAGCCCATTAAGAAACTTCCAGTGGAGGCTCAGGGCTGCATGTTTTTACAGGCCTTCTCCTCCCTCCCTTGCTGCTCTCCGGCCCCCATCTGGTCACAGGTAGCAGATGTTTTTTATCTCGCCTGTTTCTGCACATTTTCTACACTCTGATTTACAGCAGTCCACTTAGAATCACTAGAGCAAATTAAATCAAGGTTTCTTGTTTGAATTGAGGATATTTAATTAGTCACAACTTCTGACCTCTTTGCTAAAACTCATTCTTACCCAGCCTGCAAATTAATGGACCAAAAGCAGTGTTTCAAACCATCTGTCTTCTTTTTTGTATTTTTTTATCTTTATTATTACTATTTTCCATATATTAGTATAACAATAAAGTAATACAAACAAAACTGGAAGTAAGGGAAGAAACCTAGAAATTATTTTAAAACAAATTATAAGTTTAAACAAATGAAAACTATCTTATATTTTAGTTTCTTCAAAGTAGCCATACTGTTGCATTGGTTGCATTCTGGGACACTTTTTTAAAAACAATATTGAATTTTTTTTATTTTAATAATTAAAAAATATGTATTATTAGTTGGATCATTATTAATGAGAAAATAAAAAAATTATTTAAAATACATTTTAATTTTGTGAAGAAATTCACTTTGTCTACAAAACCATGTGTCAAGCCAGTGTTATTAAATTTTCCTTTCATTTTGATTTTAAAGTTTTAGTAATTTTGTTGTATATTTTGTAATTGTTATTATTTTTTAAATATGCCTCCTGTATGTAGTTTTTATATATTTATTTATTTTATTTCAGTTTTAGTTTTACTCAACTAAATGAAAATGAGAAATGTTGCTTTGGCAACTGCGTGAAATAAAGTAAGTTTAAGTTTTTATATGTTATTTTATGTCAGGTAATGTTTATTTCAGTCTTCTGCTTTTTACCCAGCCTAATTTAGTTTTGAGTTAATTATAAGAACCCTTCTTCAAACATTTAAGCGTATGCCTAAATAAAAGTGTTTTTAAGATAATGAGAAACATAAATTCAGTCCAAAATGTTGATCAAGTGTTTATCAACTACTCCTCACAAAGTGTTATTTCCAAAAGACATTCGAACAGTTACACAAAGGAAATACAAAATGTACAACTAGGACTGTAACAAATACATGTTCTTCTATCACATCCCATCTTAGGTATGAAAGCAAGGCAGAAAAGTCTCTGAACGCCTACAACCTTCAAAGGAAGAGGGCAGCGGAGGGAGGTGGCCAGTGCGGAGAGGGCAAGAAGCAGATGAGTGCCGAGTCTTCACTGAACAAAGCTCAAGGCGTGAAGCGCAAGGCCCCCCTCGCCAACCAGCAGGCCCTGGACAAACTCTTCTCCTCTCAGCCCTCGAGTAAGAGGAGCCCTGCCAAGCTCTCCAAACCCCTCCCGTTCAGTATTGCAACCCTCAAGCAGAGTCTTAACCTCCTCTCCTACCAGAACAGCTCAAGTGCGCAGGGCCTCAGGCTTGTAAACCGCTTGGCTTCTCACTGTGCCTGGGTCGTTTTATGTGGCAGAAAGCTCATGTTGTTGAACCCGTTTCGAGTGGAGGAGGCCTTGCTGTTTAAAAGACTTCTGAAGAATAATATACTTCCAACCGTGAGGCTGCAGACCCCTGTACCACTGACAGATGGGTAGCCTATCTCTTTTTCTCACCTAATGATGACATTCTGGATGTGTATAATCTGTAATGTAATTTTAAAACATGTAACGTGTAAAAAAAAAAAAAGGTCAAATGAATGATTTCAGTATGCATAAATGCATTAATTTGGAATTACAATATAGGAGTAATAGCTGTATTAATATACTCTATTCTAAATTCTCTTTAATATTTATATTTGCATATTAACATACACTTCTTTTCCCAGGGTGCTTGGTGGGCCAGAGTACATGGATGTTCTTGTGAACATGGAGAAAGACAGTCCCTGCTTTAATGGAGACGTCTGCTTTACTGATCCTAGGCTTGTGGCAAATGGTTTTGAGATTAGGATGATTCCAGGTAACACTCAGAGATGTTTAAATTCATTTGAAATATTTAAATTTGAAAAAAAAGCTAAGTTTAACTAAAAATGAACATTCTGTTGTCATTTACTACTACTTCTACTGAAAACACAAAATAACATGTTTTAAAGAATGTTGGTAACCAAAGCAGCGTTTCAAGAGTGTTGATGTACAATCCATATTTTTTATTATTAATATTATTAATATTATTTGTTTGGTCAACGTCTTTTTTATTATAATTTTGGTAATACATACAAAGACTCCCATCCACACAGAACAAGTTTTCATATAATTGCAATTTAAAAATAACATTTTTTTAAAAATATTTTTAATTGTAGTGTGTCATGGTTTTCACAAAAATATTAAGCAGCACAAATGTTTTCAACATAATAATAAGAAATGTTACCTGAGCACCAAATCAGCATATTTGAATGACTTCTGAAGGATAGTGTGAGACCGGAATAACAGCTGCTGAAAATTCAACTTTGCCATCACAAGAATAAATTACATTTTAAAATATATTAAAATAGAAAACAGTTTTAAATTTGAAATAGTCACAATGTGACTGTTTTTACTGTATTTTTGATCAAATAAATACAGCCTTGGTGAGCATAAGAGACTTCTTTTAAAATCATTAAAAAATCTTAATTATTCCAAGATTTTCACTAGTAGTATTCAAAATATATCATTTTTTAGTCAAAATATCTTCTTTTATGTTCTATTTAATTAGTGATAGACTGATATATTGTGCCGTATTTGGCCAGATGTTTGATAAACGGTTTCAGTTTCCTTTTTTTTTTTTTTTTTTTGCAAGTTTTAGAAAAATATTCTGAAATGTAAGTGTTCATTTCAGCAATTTTGTGCAAATCTAATTTGCTGTCATTATATCATATTATGTATATATTAGCATTGTATCAGCTCGACTTCCACTCCAACATTCAAAACAATCTGCTCCCCCTGGCAAAACATACAAATTTGCATTCAACTTATTTCATAAGGCTAGCATACTCTAGAAAAAAAGGAACGGTCTGTATATCAACACTCTTGAAACGCCGTTCAGCCAATCCATCATACCTGTTTTATAAAAACAACTCTAAAAGAGTCATAATCATGTAAAAAAAACAACGTTTGACATTACACAATCCAATTGTTTTATTTGATTTGGACTTGCTGCTCCTCCTCCACAGACACGGTTTGTTTGGGTGCTTTGGAGCCTGTCACCAAGTTTAAACAATTGTCTACATTTCACTTTTCCATTACATATGCATCCCTGGACTTGTGCAATTTGCAAAAGGTCTCATTTTAAATGGAGTGAACTACTTCTTTATAGGCATTGGAAAATATCATTCAACTTCCAATATATGATGATAATGCTTAATTTGTAGTTTTTAATAACTTTTAATATCCATGCTATTACCTTAGAGACGTTAATTCCCGCTGCGCCGAGTGATGAAGTCATTGTTTATACAAATTGCTTAAGTGGAAAGTGCTGTGTCAGCACTTCTTTTCCCCTACACAGCTCAGTGTGGGCACATGTATAATATGAAATTGGCTTGATTCTAAGGGATCGGTCCACTTCCTGTATGACTCAGCCTTGGGTTTTTGAGATGGTCATTATGTGCGTTCACTTGAATTTGCTGCCCACCATCCCTCCTCATGCTTATCATGTGCTGTGGAGTGGGAGAGATTCTGAATTACTTCTACACATGTTTTTTTATTTTTTTTCCCAGGTTTCTCTTGAGAAAATGTGCCTTTATTAATTCAAGGGTCATGCTGTTTAAAGGTCTCTAGGATTGTCCAATTTGATTTAACAAAGGTTGGACCCACTGGACATCATTAATGCCACAGTTCACAAATTGTTTTGAAATGTCAAATATAACGGCTTGAATAACAGGATTACAGTCAATTATTCTGACAGAATTGCTTGTGTCTGATTAGTGAAGAATGAAAGTAATGTGTTTGCTTGAAATGTTTTTTAAGTAAGCGATGAGGTACAATAGCCACTTGAGCCATGGCATCATGTGCCTCATTGATTTCATGCGGTGCTTAGTAAATGCCTGTGTTCTTAATTCACAAACTATTAGTTTTTAGTGTTTTATGTATTTATTCGAGAGAAAAAAAGAGAGTTCATAAAATCAGACATTTATGAGTTTTCAGATTTTCAAAGTAACATTAATATAAACTATTGTTCAAAAGTTTGGAGAAGTCTCTTATGCTCATGGTATGGTAGTATAAATAAAACGTACAAAATAATAAACATGATATTACCCCTTCCATGACATTTATGGAAATGTGATATCATTTAAACAACCAATACTGTCACACGTATTATTGCATCCTTGCTGAATTAAAGTATTAGTTTTAAATTGACGGTAGTGCATAGGTATGTATTAAAGAAATAAACTAATTTATATGCATAAAAGCACAGGATCTATTGTTACAGTGACATGCAAAGAAAGTGCTTTTCAATCAATTTTCTCTTAAAGGTTATTTTTCCATTAATCTGTCCCTTTAAGTTAAGCTTGATAATGACTAAAGTCAAGCAGAATCAATCAAATATCTAATATCCAACACTGAAAAATAAAAAATGAGCAAATAACTGATGTGTTAATAATTATATAATGTGCAAACACTTTTCCAGGTTTAGAATGAGCTTATTTTGTAATGTTGTCCTCTCTCTAAGGAGGCTGCCATCTTAGTCCTCATTTGACCTTATTTTGCCTGTTGTTATGGAATGCACTTAAGACTTCCCCCTCAGCCCTGTTCGTGTTGTGTGTGTTGGCACTGGTAAGGGTCATCATGGCCGAAGCTGGCTCGCTACCTGAGCTTTTGCCAGCATGGTAGATTTGCACTAAAGTGTGGTGCTGTGGAGAAAAATTGCCCTTTACAAAAGGGAATAGTTTCTGAGCCAACTTCCAGGGATTTGGCAAAAACATGCACCAGATTTCTAGCCCTTTCGAAACCCCAAAGTATTAAACTTTGGCACAAAACTCACCCCACACTGTTTGTCCTACAAATATGAATCATACCTCAAATGTTCAACTTGTTGAGGAGAAGTGTTCTATTATATTTGCAAATGATCAAATTTACACCTGCCAGCTAATAAAATTGCAGATAATAAAATGACTAAAACTCAAGCTGAAAAAATAAGGCCACAGTAAACAGAAATATTACAAATATAAAATAAAATATAAAAAAGAGACGAAAGCACAAAATTACTGAAATTTAAAAATTAAAATGAAAGCAGAAAATATAAAAATATGAATAAATACTACAATAGTATATAAATAATACTACAATAACACTGGTATGAATGTGGGTTAATTTGACTTGGCCTATAGTAAGAAACCTCCTAGCAATACCCCAAAACAGCCTAGCAACCACTTAGCAATGCCCTAGTGAAATAAATAATACAAATTTAGTTCTTGCAATGGGAAAGTCACTTTTGGAGTGTCTAGTCAATAGTCATATTACCAAAAATATAATTTTGTAAGCATGGCAGATCAAGTCAGATTCGGAATGGCTTCATCTCTTTTTAAAGTGCATAGGGAAGGAGAAACTGTTTTGTCTGTACTTCCTTGATGACCTTTCCATACATTTCACCTCTTCATTGAGATGCATCTAGGGAAAAGCAATCATCTTTAAATCATCTGTTGAAAACCTCCTCCACCTTGGTTTTTCTTTCCAGTCCACAAAGACTAATAATAGCGTAATTTGGTGCAATGCCCGCCTGACTTGGTTTCCAACCAGCGTGTAAATCACAATATTTATTTATTATTTTTTCCTAGAGAATGTTGTACTTGGAGTTTATTAATCCTTGCTTGTTGCTTATCTTGGCCAGGTTCCTCATCTTCTGAGAGGCATGTTGAAGTGACGGGCATGGCCGACTGCATGCCTTTCTTCGGGATAGGAGACCTGAGGGAGATTCTGCAGGCTATAAAGGTCCAGAATGCAAAAACCGTGGAGCAATGTAGACCTCTCAAAGTCTCAAACTACCTAGAGGTGAGAGATGCTCTTTGGGGCATACTTTTCAATGATTTTAATTTGCCATCACAGTATCAAAATATGAGCACATTTAGAGAATTTAATGAAATAATGAAAATTAGCTGAAAATGTACTCACCCTCAGGCCATCCAAGATGTAGATGAGTTTGTTTCTTCATTGGAGCAGATTTGGAGAAATGCAGCAGTACACTTGCTCACCGATGGATCATCTGCAGTGAATGGGTGCCGTCAGAATGAGAGTCCAAACAGCTGATAAATACATCACAATAATCCACAAGTAATGGACAAGACTCCAGTCCATCTTGTGAAGCAAAAAAAGCTGCATGTTTTTAAGAGACAAATTCCTCATCAAACTTGGAACTTTTGCTTCCTGCTAAAATACAACTCCTCTATCCATAATATTGCTTTCTCCAGTGAAAAAGTCATCTAGTTTGAATAAGGAGAGACAAATGCCCAGATCAAGAACAGACAAAAGCAGTTCTAAAGAAATATTGTTGTGGATTTTGATGTGAGAGGACAACAGGGGATGGACTTTTCCACTGAAGGCAGCATTATTATGGATTAAGGACTTGAATTTTGGCCAGAAGTGACTGTTTAAAGTTAAAAAGCTAAATCAAACACGCAGCTTTACACTTCACAAGATATCCATTTATGGACTGGAGTCGTGTGGATTATTGTGATGTTTTTATCAGCTGTTTGGACTCATTCTGATGACACCCATTCACTGCAGATGATGACCTGAGGGGTGAGCACATTTTCAACAAATTAACATTTTTGGATGAACTATTTCATTAATAATATTAGACTGGAGTTAGTATCTTTTTAGCTTCCTTTTTGCTTTAAAAACTCTCTTTTACCCACGTTTTCTTTCAGAGTGAAGCTGTGAGACTAGCTAGACAGTTACCTCTGAACCTCTCCAGAGCTGATGTTACAAACACGCTTTACCGAATGAAACGGGAACTTGAAGAAGATAGTCGGGTCTGCATTCACGGACGACCATTTTTTCACGATCTGGTTACTGTTCCTGAAACTGAGCGGGAAGCTCTGTAAATAATGTCTAATTCTTGCTAAGGATTTCAAGGACTTCGTTATAAGACCAAATTGGCACACTGACATTTATTCTACCATATAGTAGTATGAAAGCTGTCATGTTGCATAATTACCTTGTCTTGTTGAATTACAGATTTCATTCATGATTTGATGTATAAATACTTATCAAACTGGATTCTGGGTGTTTAATCAAGATGCCTATGTATTACGCAGGTGGTTTCAACCCAGAAAGTCGTGCAAGATCTATGCACACAAATCACCATTTTATCTTTCATAACATCATATGCAAATAAAATAGCCGTAATTATAATGCATTAAATAGCTACTTCAGTCTAGAAATGACAGTGATGGGTCATGAGTAATGTTACTTTTTATGAACGATTTTATGAGGGTAGAGCTAAAAAAATTTGAATATCAATTATGACACATTAAGATTTTTAAACCACTTTTCAATGTTGTTAATTAATGTATTTTGCTTTTCTGTCTTAATTTATTGTGGGAAAATTAGGCATTACTGTTAATGAAGGAAAGGACAAGTGCTTGACTTTAAAAGTTTGCCTTGTTGACTTCTGATTAGAAAAGAAAACAAGCCAGAACTACTGACCCCACAGCAGATGCCAGTGAACCACAAAATTGAATGCAGTGTGGCTGTAAATTCACTCTCCCCCAAAAATCAGCACCTTAAATGCTGATCATGAAAGTCGGCGCTAGGGGCCCATAAAGCCAAAAGAGATGGGCTCTGGGGTTTGCCGAAAAGTGTGCAGTCACAGTCAGGGACCTCCAATTACCAGCTGAAAATAAGGCTCAGATGCTGTGAAGTTTTAACAGTTGCTCCCCTGTAGCCATATGGTTTGTGGTTTTTCAGTGTTTGATCAGGTCCACGAACTGCATTTTAACCTCCGGGGACCCAGTAATTCATTTTCGTCCTCTATAGAGGACATGAGTCCACAATTTTGAGTCTTAATTTTTAGTTTTGAAAGAAATGAATACCTTTATTAAGCAGGGTATGGATCAAAAGTGACAGTAAAGACTTAATATTACAAAAGATTTCTCTTTCAAATAAATGCTGTTCTTTTCAACTTTCTATTCATCAAAGAATCATGAACAAATGCATCATGGTTTTCACAAAAATATTAAGCAGCACAACTGTTTTGAACATTGATAATAATATGTAATGTTTTTGAGCACCAGATCAGTTATAATAAATTAGAATAAATTAAATTTTAAAGTATAATAAAATAGAAAACAGTTCTTTCAAATTATAATATTTCATAATATTTTTAACTGTATTTTTGTATGTGATGCAACCATGGTGAACATAAGAAATTGAAATGCAGCCTTGGTGAACACAAGAAACTTCTTTCAAAAACAAAAAAAAAATCTTTTAATGATAATAATAATAAAAAATGAATGGTAGTGTCTCTAGTAAAAAAAAAAAAACATCTGAAGAAACTTGAGGTGAACTGGTGCTTTCAAGCTTAAAGATGCACCATAAAGTATTGTGAGGAACAGGATTAATTAATTATTCACTGAAATTTGAAAACATGAAAGTATGAAAAGTTTGATGAATCTTTCTGTTTTTGAGTCAAATCTTTTTTTGAATTAATTGGTTGATCCATTTGATTAAGTCTGAATGATTGAATCCTTAATCAGATTGATCTGGCTCTTGAGTCCAACTCACGGACTCAATGTGTTTGCAGCAGTTCACAGCTCACAAAGCCATCATATTCATTCAGAATATCCCACCTGATGCTTGCAGTCCCTTTGGGGTCCACAGTGTCACTGCATTGGTTTCACAGTAATTCTCGTCCAGCATTAACGGTGGCGCCAAGTGGTTGGTTTTAGGAGCCTGGAAATATTAGACGTAATTATAGAGCTATTAAGTTCAGCCTCTAATGCAGAGCTAAATTACTCTAATGCATGTCCTCATGCAGCCATAATTTTGCCTATCAGCTGCTGTAAAGCAATTACCTTGCACTGCTTAACTCAGGGACTCAAGAAACATGTGCTCTGTGTTAAATATAACTGCTGTGAAAACATGTTAGTCTTTATTGTCATTTAAGCTCTTAAAAGCCTTTTGAAAGAGTTAAGGTTAAACTGGACCTAAAACATCTGGGATTTTTTCATTAAACCCAGAAATAGGATTCTAGAAAAAGTTTTTGAATTTTATAAAATAATAAAAAATTAAATATGGTATATTATATGGTATATTGAAGATTTTCTGCTAATTGATAGATTTTTATTATTATTATTATTATTATTTTCCAGATATTATAGGCCCCTTTGCAATTGACCAATACATGCTGAGTCAGCACACGTTTTTAAAGGGGTCATATGATGCTTTTTTAAAGATCATTATTTTGTGTATTTGGTGTAACAGAATAT